>NC_065578.1:171599733-171907733 GCF_024542745.1 Macaca thibetana thibetana
TACGTGTTCTGAGTCAAGTTTCCCATTTTTCAGGTGACTATGAGAATGCAGAATTTTCCTCTTATAAAAATTGCACATTTTCTCAAAACATAGTTAAGTAGACTATTTTGGCCAAGAACTCATTTCCAATTATGTATTTGCTTATACATTTTGCTATGTGACAAAATCTCATTTTCATAAAGGGAGCCACTGAATTCTGGGTAAAAATGGCTTTTAATTTATATGAAATACTTAGCATTCTAAAACTAAAGCACATACAATACCTTGTGTTATTTGATCTCAAAAATACTAAACAGGCCAAATGCTATTGTATTTCTACTTTGTATGCATGAGAAAATTAAGATTTCAAGGTTTCAAATGACTTGACTCTCAGAATACATACAGGGTTGAAATAAAGTAATTCTTGACTTTTAGTCATTTGCTTATTGTACTTCATAATACATCATGTTAAAAACTCTATAGTCATTTAAAAAGTCATACTTCTATTCATGTATATGATGCTTCCATATTCCTGAAATTCATATATACTAATTGGTTAAAAACATCAAACTTTAAATGTGTAGGTGTTGCTCTTTATTTAAATGAATTCTGAAATGAAATCTGGCAAAGTTTAAAAATCTTTTGAAAATGTGACTCACCTATTCTTAATAAGTAAGTGTCATGCAAATTGAAAAGAACATCATACATAGCTTACTAATGCCATGTTACCAAGTGTAGTGGATTATTTTTAATCTTCTCTTTGGTAAACAAAACAAAATAATTGTGTACATATTACATTACAGTTTGTATTTCCTCTGGCATAAAAGAGGATTACATTTTACATTTTATCCACTCCTTGTTTCTAAGAGAAGGAATTACTTCTAAAGTACTCTTCTAACCTCTCTCCAACTTCCTTACTCACTACACCTCTCTAGACACTTAAATAAAATGCAAAACTGGCCCTTGTACATTTTGTCTTGTTTCAAATATTTATTAATCCTCTCAGAAACATGTACTTTTGAAATGTCAGGTGTTGTTCCAGGAATTGAGGATGGAGAATTCAATAAAACAAAGTAGGAACGTTCTGCTTTCTACAGTATTAAGAAAGATCCCCCGTCACTGACGTTTTCATAGATATTTAAATAAATTGAGAGAATAAGAGATTGTCATGCAACAATCTGAGAGAAGAGTGCTTATGCAGAAGAAAGCAAGTATAAAGACCCTGAGGTGGGAGCAAATGTGGGTATTTAAGACTCATTGTGGAAGTTAGCATGGATATGGCAGCTTCATCAGAGATGAATATTGTTATAAAAGGAAAGTTCCAAAGGGTATCCAGGAAGGGGAACATATACATTTGATAAGGACTTTGAATTTTATTCAAAATGCGTTTAGGAAACATTGAGGGAGCATGCAATGGCCTGATGCAATGGCTCATGCCTGTAATCCCAACTCTTTGGGAGGCCAAGATGGGAGTATCATTTGCGCTCAGGAGTTTAAAACCAGCCTGGGTGACATGGAGAAACCCCATCTCTACAAAAAAATGAAAAAAATTAGCTGAGTGTGGTGGCACATGGCTGTAGTCCCAGCTACTCAAGAGGCTGAGGCAAGAGGATCACTGGAAGCTGTGAGGTGGAGTTTGCAGTGAACTGAGATTATGCCATTGTACTACAGCCTGGGCAACAAAGCAAAACTCTGTCTCAAAAATAAAAAATAAAATAAAAATAAAAAAAAGAATTGAGGGGAACAGAGATGTAAAATAAATGAATTTATAGTATTACACAATGTGAGTACAAAATAGAGAGCTCTCTGCATACAGATGGATCAAGAGTAAAATCAAAGGGTCCACTTAGAGGCATGGCAGTGTTCCAGAAGACAGACAGTGGTATGTTTGACTAGGGTAGCACAGGGATATTGGTTTAATACAAGTTGATTTATTTTTTTTTTTTCACTTGACAGGAAGTACAGTGGTTCAGTGGCTCAGTGATGCCAGGTTGGTGCGAGGAATAGTGAGACGTGATTAGTTTTAGATTTTAAGTGTAAATGGTATCAACAACACTGAAAAATGAACCGAATGTGAAATGTGAAAAGGAGCCAAGAATGCCCCTTGGGTTTTAGGCCTGAATGGTTTTGTCCTTCACTGGGATGGTTAGAATGGATAAGGAGCTAGTTTGCTTGGGGCACAGCAGTAGAAATCAAGAGCTGGATTTTGGGCATGCTGTGTTTGTGATACATATTAAACATCCATGCAGACATGCGAAGGTGGCAGTTAGCATCATGAATCTGAAGCTTCAGTGGAAAATCTCAGCATTAGCTCGTGGGTAGTGTTTAAAGTCCTGAGACCAAGGGAGAATAGAACACTTCCAAGGACTGAGCTCTAGAATGCTACATTTAGGGGTCAAACAGAGAGTAAAGAGAGAATATAAAGTTAGAAAAGGAACAGGTTTGGTAGGCAGAAAAACATGGTTTTCTGGAATCCAAGTTAATGAATTTGTTCAGGAAATAAAAGGATATCAATTGTTTTGAATGCTGCTGAGATTTCAATGAGTCAAAACTGACAGTCATTGGATCTCACAATATTGGGAGAATTGTGGCTTAAAGACTGGTTTATTTGGAGTAGTGGCCATTTGGAAATCTTCCAGTAGAAAGTTAAAAAAAAATAAATAAAAGATGATGTGAGGTGTGAGGGATAAATAATTTCATGCAATAACAAATTCCCTGAAGAAACAGGTAATAAAATATGTTTCTCTTGAGAGCCCTAGTTTCCTTAGACAGTAGCAGAGAATTTTTATTAATTTTTAGATGAAGAAGGCAGAGTGCAGGGCAGAGAGGTCTTAGATTTAGAATGGGATCATTATGAAATTTTCTAATTGCTTATCTCAGCCAACTAAGCAAGTTCATTAGGCCAAAAAGGAGAGGATAATGTATCAAAGAAAATAGATGTTCTAAAAATGTACATACTTAAATATAAATTCCATGCAAAATTCCTTCTAAATAGATATTAAATTCCTAAAATCAAGTTACTATTTGATGTAGTCTCAGCCTGTCTTTCAATCTTCACCTGTAGCTCATTCATTTCTCCACTGTCTATTCCAATTCGGTGTCACCAAATCAAATCTAGCAACGCTAAAAAGAAAGGCCCAACACACACAAGTGAATTATGTCTATGAATGTTTTAAACTTCAGAAATATATTAACATAATTCACCATATTATGACAACATTTTGTTGTCAAGAACAAAAAATATAATATAATCTTTAGATATTAATGTAGTCTTTGGCCAAATGCAACTTTCATTGTAGGTTGAAACTTTATTAGATATAGTTGGAAAGTTCCATGTATAATATGATATAATAATTACTCCATGATGAAATAATTTAAAAATTATTAAAGTCAAGGAAAAATACAGAGGTACATTTTCATTACTATTCCTCATTATTAAAATTGATCTGGGAATTATAGCATATGTAATTAGATTATACGAACAATTACAAACAAGCAGCAATAGTAACAGATCTCTAGTAAAAGAATAAAGACAACCATCACCCTGTAAATGAATAATCTTGTAGAATAACTACTATCTCATTAAAACCTTATGACTGTATGAGGTAGGTACTGAAAACAACAGGTGCTGGAGAGGATGTGGAGAAATAGGAACACTTTTACACTGTTGGTGGGACTGTAAACTAGTTCAACCATTATGGAAAACAGTATGGCGATTCCTCAAGGATCTAGAACTAGATGTACCATATGATCCAGCCATCCCATTACTGGGTATATACCCGAAGGATTATAAATCATGCTGCTATAAAGACACATGCACACGTATGTTTATTGCGGCACTATTCACAATAGCAAAGACTTGGAATCAACCCAAATGTCCATCAGTGACAGACTGGATTAAGAAAATATGGCACATATATACCATGGAATACTATGCAGCCATAAAAAAGGATGAGTTTGTGTCCTTTGTAGGGACATGGATGCAGCTGGAAACCATCATTCTTAGCAAACTATCACAAGAACAGAAAACCAAACACCGCTTGTTCTCACTCATAGGTGGGAACTGAACAATGAGATCACTTGGACTCGGGAAGGGGAACATCACACACCGGGGCCTATCATGGGGAGGGGGGAGGGGGAGGGATTGCATTGGGAGTTATACCTGATGTAAATGACGAGTTGATGGGTGCTGACGAGTTGATGGGTGCAGCACAGCAACATGGCACAAGTATACATATGTAACAAACCTGCACGTTATGCACATGTACCCTAGAACTTAAAGTATAATAATAATAATAATAAAGGTGATTTTATGTATGCTATATCTTAAATGAAATATAAACTTTAGCACCATTTTAAATAAATTTTTACAAATACCCAGAAAATAAATAAATTTATTTGGCATTACTTTAGATTATTGTATAAATGTATGGGATATTATTTGAGAAACAAAACAGAACATATTACTCTAATACAACCCTTCTTCAACCATTTAAGATAGGGTTAAATGAACTTCAAATGAACTACAATGCACAAGATGATGAATGATAATCCTTATTAACTCCCTTATTTAACATTTGAGTTATAATATTATACCTAATTTATACAACTTTTTTTTTCTTAATCAGAAAAGTTGTGCTTATGAGACTGCCCCAGTTAAATACTGGGTGGAGAAAAACCCAGTGTCTCTACAATTCTGTACATATGGAACACATAATTTTAAAACTCTCTTTCTCCTTTCATAGTATTCCGTGGCATCCTCTATATAGCAAATAACCAATGCTGTATGGCTTTTAAAAAGTGATCCAATTTTTTTCAACTCATTTCTGTCAGAGTGCCTTTAAACAGAAGATCCACTTTCAGCTTCCACTGATAGACCTACGGACTACACTAACCTAAAGACCTCACTTATTGTGGCAGGAAATAAGCTTTTTCAGTCTTATAGGTGCCCCTTTATCATGTGTGACATAATGGAAACAAACATATTCATATTAAACGTATATAGTTGCAACATCAGTTCCATGACTTTGTGTCTTAGGGCAAGTTAACATCTCTGATATGCAGTTCTCTCTTTTGCAAAACTGGAGATTATCAGATGTGCCATGAAAATTTCTCTGTGGACCAGGGGTGATATCATGAAGACACTTTACGTCTTTCCTGAAAATACTGAATTCCCAACCACAACAAAGGTTTTATTTTGTAGGAGAGGTTTTATTATCATAGAACTTCTAATATGACACAATAGATATGATACTTGCACCCTTCTATTTTTAGTAAGATACAACAGAGTCTCATTTTTTTTTCTTAAACAACCTATAATTCTAGTACCCAATTATATGGATGCAATGTCTAAAGTCTCAGCCTCTTAAGGCATGGTCCATATTTTATTCCTTTTTATTGCTATCATTGATTACTGTTAAAATAAAATTGAATGAAGTGAGGTCACATGCAGTAGCAATTGCTCACCCTTACAGGAGATGTCCTCCATAGAAAATGCCTTGAGAGATTAGTTGATGAATTTCTTCAGTGACAGGACAGAGTAGCGGAAAAGCAAGGAATTTGAGAAAAAGTAATTCCTAATAAGTAGAGTATACTTGATTTAAATTTTCATTTTTTAAATTTAATATTTCCATGAGTGGAAAGATTTATTTTCCCCTGTATCTACTTAATGTAAAAGGATGCTGGTAATATTTATCTTGTTATGTGACTGTTATGGCTCAGATAATATATGGAAAGTTGCATGGAATGAAGCCTGGCACATAGTAAACAAAGAATATGTGCTTGTTAAATGACTTTTTAACTATTCACAAAAGTAACTAACATTTGGCAGTGTAAATGTTGTCCAAAGGACCATGAAGGATGACTAGATAGTACAAAAGAGAGTTTTATTGGCAATATCAGTTTGCAAACTGGAGAGAGTCTCCTGACTGAACCAAAAGTGTTCTCTCTGAAGAACAAAGGCAAGAGGTTCTATAAAAAGCAGAAATGTAAAGTATTTCTATTTGAGAAATTTCACTGGTGCTAGTAGGTTTTTGAGCTAAAGACTAGTTTTGCCAACCTGTGTCACCAAGCTCTGATTGAGAACTGCATCCGGTTGTGTCAGTGGTCATTAGGTAAAACTCGTTTCAGGTTACCACAGTTTCAGCTGCCAAGCTTGCAGATAGTTACATATTTGGAGCAATGTTTTGTACCTTAGTGCTTTTCTCTCCTGGCTTCTCAACTCTGTTTTAGTTGAGTATGACAAGAGTAACCCAATTCATATGATCAACTTTCCCAGTAGGTACAGAATTAGTGCTAGCTTTCTCCATTCTTTCCTTGTGGTTGGTATGTTCTGGTGGTAAGGCATCTATGGCAGTAATTTATATAGCTTTAAACCATTTTTTACCATTTTTTTTTTAATACTGTTATCAGGTCATAATGAAAGAAAACTTCTCGGTAAATGTCATACTGTGCATTCACATCAAATTTCCTAGAAACATAAACTGTGTTTTCATTGAAATTATAAAACCTCAATCAGCCTCAACAAACAGTAAGGTTGACTGTGGGAAAATACTGGGATTATTGATCTGCCATTAAAAATTTGACTTCCTTTTTTTCACTCATGACCATATGATGTTTAATATTTGGCAAATATTTATTAAGCCTTTACTATGTTAGAGGAAGCATACTAGGCTCAGTAGATACGTGGTTTGAATAAGACCAGCATGCTTCCTAACTTCATGGGATTTATTTCAATTATAGAACCTCTACATACTTTTAAAAAAATATATACTATTATTTTCTCGCTGAATTCTTCTGAATTCTTCTGAATTCTTCTTTTCTTTATGGCCGGTACTGCAAAGCCAATAAAAACTGCGGATTAGAAGATATGATTTTTACCACAAGGAATAAATTCTGGCTAACTCTATTTATCATAAACCAGCAACTCTCCAAATATCAAATGAAAAACTATTTTTAATTAAAAGTGATATATCTATTACATTAGACATATGCCGCAGTAATAAGTGACATCAGAAATGCACTTTTTACACATCCTTGCTCAAGTTGCACATCCCTTGAGTGTTCATGGAGAAGGAACTATTTTCTGTCCTGTGATGTCCTCACAGCAGGATCCAAGCTAATGAAGACTCCACTATCTATTTTTAAAAAGCACTAATTTTACAAGAGCTGGGAGAGAGAGATGAAAGGAAAATTACCAGCTTTTAAATTTTTTTTCTCCACAAAATGGTGTATACTACTTTTGTTTGACTTTGGCTGATAAGTTTCATGACCTTACCTAATTTAATTGCACAGGGAACAGAGAATGTATTTTTACAGTGTGTTCAAAAAAAGAACCAGAAATATTGGAAGAGAGTCTTGATGAATACCACTGATTATATAATACGTACTGTTCACAGACTAAAAATTCTTTTCTGCACAGAAGTAAATAGAAAAGGCCAAATATTGCAAACATTTACAGCTATAACCTTAATAATAATCTTTAATATTCTTACTTGATAAAATATGTGACTTTTGATTGCATCAATTTCTAATGTGCAAAGCTTTGAAAACATTTATTATTTATATTTTTGTAAAAATGTTTTTGATAGATGCCTTAATAACCTAGTTAGTTATTTCCCAATTAACAATAGGCATCAAGTTTAGAGCTGTTTGGTATTATCTTAATGCCTCAGGCCTTATCAATTTGGTTCATTTTTAAGTGAAAACCATCTCACCATCTTTCTGGGGAAATTATATTTTTTTCTGGAAAAATAGAAAATCCATATTTTTTACCAAGACTTACATCACCGACCATAACTTATGTTGAACAGTATTAGGTGTCTGATGAAGACTTACACAAGTATTATGACAAAAACTTATAAAAATTTTACTCTCAGGCTTAAGTACTATTATTTTCCTATAACTATCTGAGAAGCCCTTTGTGAATTATAATAACTGGGATTCCTAACATTTTTTTTAAAGTCACTATATAACTTGCATAGTGATATCTAAAAATAACTGTTAACAAAATGCAAGTGCTTTAAACAGACGTGAACTACATATTTTTGTTATTGTGATCTCCCCAGAAGGTTACTAATTATTTGAAAGTCATTGGGATATCATAATTATTTCTCTCAATATAATCTGAATGATATTTCATAATAAGCCTTGGAAATTAACTTATAAAACACTCTAATAAATGCTCGGAATTATATTTATAAGAATAATGAGTACAGTGCTATGTTTTATGGCACATATTGGAAAAAACGCAAAGGCCCATTGACAGGAAAACATATATTCACCTAATGGGGTATTGTGCAATTCTTTAAAAAAAAAGTTCTTAATCTTTTATATACAGAAATGGAAGGGTATACCAAATAGTAACTTAAAAAATCACTGCCAATATTTTATCAGTTTGAAAAAACTATGTTAGGGAGAAGCAAAATTTATCATCATTGTCATACTCTATTGTTACTTTATACATACACAAAGAAAAAAAGTGGGAAAATATGTATTGTAATTTTTTGTCCTTCTTGTTCTTGAGACTGGAATTGCAGAACTACTTTCTATTTTACCTACTTCTGATTTGATTTCCTTTAATAACAAATTTTTTATCAGAAAAAAAAAAACAAAAATGTGAAACAAAAGAAAGTGCCTAGATTATATATACATATACATAATTTTTACAGAAATACCTGAAAAATGTATAGTTTAATTTTTTTATTTAAATGATATAAAAATTTTCAATTTGATTTATCTTGAAAGAATTGTGGTATATTTACAAAATTGTATTTGATAATGTAACTGTTGTCTTTTGTATACCATAAATTTTGTTAGTTTTTTTCATTTCAAGTCAGAATTTTCCATTTGCTTTAATAAACTTGCATTTCCATATTATTGAGTAGAAATAATAGTGTCATGTTCATGAAGCAGAAAGTTAAATGTAACTGTTAGGTGAGCAATAAACTCATTTTTTACGGTACTACTAATAATACTTTTTACCTGTATATATTTTACTATTTTAAAATTGTCTACACAAACATTACTTTGTCTAAATCTTACAACAGTCTTGACAAAATAGAGAAAAATTAAACAAATTCTCAAGGTCTAAGGCACTTGTAAATCATTTCAGAAAACAAGAACAGAAGTTTACAGATTTATTCTCCACGTATTTTTTTTTAACAAAGTCTTTACTATATCTGAAGCCATTTCTATAATTGATTTCAGTTTGTGATTTTATGGTTTTATGATATACTTATCTATATTCGTGTGCTTTGAAAGTATAAGTGGTTTTAAAAATAACTACTAGTGGGAATTCTTACATACTATTTACTTTTAAAATACTGCAATCTTCCTGTCATGTGCCCAACATAATGCAAATATGAAAGAGCTGCTGACGGTATTACATAGAATTTATTCTTTTATCAAACTCTGTGTTAGAAGCACTCCCAAAATACCAGACATTGACCTAAATGCAAGTCATATGGAACTATAAAAGGATATCCTCGGCAACCATGAAATGTTTCATTGTAAAGCTGATGTTTCCTCTAGAGGAAAGATCATACTCATCATCCTTAAATTTAGAGACACTGCAATCTGAGAAAGTTGTAAATAAACTTATTCGTTGAGTATCTAGAAGAAGTAATTCCATCATCTTGCTGAAATGCAAACATTCTTCTTGAATATGTACCCAACCAACGGGTTCATTTTGCCTGCTATCCAGATTGAGCCTATTTATCAAGACAGAAGAATGGCAATAAAGAAAGAATTGAATTTATGCAGAGCTGACTGAACTGGAGACCAGCGTTTATTAATCAAATCAGACTCCCTGGAAATTCGGAGACTGGTTTTTTTTAAAGAATAATTTGGGGTGTACGGGTCCACGGAGTAAAGAGCGCTAATTGGTCAGGTTGGAGATGAAATCATAGGGAGTCTATGCTGGCTCACTGAGCTGAGTCAGTTTCTAGGTGGGGACCATGAGACCAGATGAGTCAGTTTATCCATTGGGTGACCCAGCTGATTCATCAAGTGCAAAGTCTGAAAAAAATATCTCCAGCACGAATCTTAGATTTACATTACTGATGTTATCCCTTATAACATCATGCAGTTAGATACCACAAGATTCTAAACCTCCCCCAAACTCCCCAAACATTGACCTATTTGATGCATTGTAAAGCTCTCGTGTTAAATATGAGATAGATTCACAGAATACATATTACATTACTTCACTGCTGATCTTTGGCATATGAGAAATGAATTTATATTTGATTTTTTATATTCCGTCCTTTTTTTTCCTTTCTCTCTCCCACTCTCCCTCTCTCTCTCTCTCTCTGTCTCCCCTACAGAGAGAAAAAAGGAAAAATCTATCAATATTTTAAAAACCACTTTATTGTTAAAAAATTATTCTATGGGAAATCATGGAAATACATAAATATAGGAAGTTACATTTTTCAGGATACAAACACTAAACAGACTTGTTCAATTGCATTTGTATCAGAAGGTTAAAAAAAGCTTAAAAACTGAACTTTTATAAGCTACAGATAAAGCACTTGTGGTTTTCATCTACAGTTTTTTTAGAGTTGCTCTGAACACATAAGTTCAAGGGTATATGTGAATGAAAGGAAAGGTAATGAAAGGAAAATTAATTGAACATTTATAGACCTCAATACGGATTTTATTTCCAGAAGGGTCAATTGGCTAAGTTAATTTGCTCAGCCCTAGTAATAATGTGGTACTGATTTAGCATTCGGTGTCTTTAATTTACTGAAAAAATGTGTCAAGCCCAAATAAAATATATTCGGTTCAAATAGTCTACTTTCTTACTACCTTTCTAAAACATCTTTTTATCATCTATTAAGGTAATTTTTGAATTTTTTTAAAAAATACACTGTACAAAATGTAATCGTTAAATATGTATCTTAAGATTTTATAAAATATGAAACTAATGTAAATCATATTAGGACCTTAAACACGTGACAATGGTTCCCTGCGATGTTTAAATATTCTGTTGATACCTTAGGTACCTTTGACTGAGAGCTAAAAATCAAAACTGACCAGAAGAAATTAAAGTGAAACTGCCTATTCTGTATTCATTGTCTAAACTCTATTGTGCAATTTTGTAAATTTCCAGTCAGTTCTTTTCAAAAGAAAAAACTGTTTTGGTCTCTGAATAATTGAGAACTCTTTCTATAAAGCTAACTTGTTACAAATAGATTAAATTAGTATAACATTAAGAATTATTCTGATAAAATTTATTTTCATACATTTTTAGACTTCAGCTACATATTTTGTGATACAAAAGTTCTATCATGTCAAGTTATTATGGGGTGGTGTCGGTAATTACTTATTTGTTAGTAATGCTGGTAATAAAATATGATAATGAACTTAGCATTAGTGAATAACAAATTACTTGGGAAACATATTAGCTTACTCAGAATAAATGTAGTAAGTTAATATCACATGGAAATCAAAAAAGATTTTACACTGTGTATCCTAATGAGAATTGTGCAACTTTGAAAATTGTTTTTTTATTTCTTACAATTATTGTTGAATGTACTACAGCATATTATCATTATTTGTCATACAGGGACTGCAGGAACAAGTAAATCGTGTTTTGTCCTAGGGGATTTAGCAACTTTTCAAAGTTTCTGACAATTCAGTTATAACAGTGACTACTACATTAATTCATATATATATATTTTTATTTGACAAATCATTGCTGATACAATTTTCCTCTTCATTGTGTTTTGGGGCAACCTATTTACCTTTTAGATTTTTTTTTTTTTTTTTTTTTTTTTTTTTTTTTTTTTTAATTCTAGTTCTGTTGATTTTTAACCTGGTAAGGAAAATTTCTGGATGGGTATTGTAGTAAGAAAACTTTTGACTGCAAGTTAAGAAGAAGACAAGTTAAAGTAGCTTTAATGATATGTAACTTTTATTTCTCACCCAAAACGTTATCCACAGATTGGTCCCTGAATAGGTTCATATGCTGAATCAATGGCATCAGAGAAGACCACTTTTTTCCACCTTTTCACTTTGTCCTTGCTATTAGGTTTTCTTAAGTCTTGCATCACTAATTGGCCACAAAACACGTACCAGTACATACAAATAGGACAATTTTTTTAAAAAGTGAAACTACATGTCCCTTGAGAGTAAGAGAACTTTTTCCCAATAAACTGTCAACTGACTTAGCATCTTAACAAAATTAAAATACTCACCAATATTAAAAACAGTTATTGGTTGTCATGTATGACAGTGTTTCATTCTATTTTGTGGCTGAATAACATTCCATTGTGTGTGTGTGTATGTGTGTGTATACACACACCAAATATATATATATAAATATATATATATCTATTTATCCATTCAACTGTAGATGGGCATAGGCATTGTGGGAACATGTATGAACATGGAGGACATCATGTTAAGTGAAATAAGCCAGGCACAGAAAGAAAACATCACATTATCTTATGCATATGTGGAATCTACAAAAGATAATTTCATAAAAGTAGAGTAGAATAGTTGCTACCAGAGGCTGAAGAGGGGTATCAGAAGATGCTGGTCAATGGGCACACAGTTACAGTTAGACATGAATACGAAGTTTGGGTGTTTATGACACAGTTGGGTGACTATAGCAAATAACAATGCAGTATATATTTCAAGATAGCTAGAAAAGAACCTTTTGAATGTTATCATGACAAAGCAATGATAAATATTTAAAGTGGCTATGGTAATTTCCTTGGTTGAACCATTAAGGAATGCATGCATGCATGCATTGAAATCTCAAACTGTACCCCATAAACATGGATAATTATATATCAATTATAAGTAAAAATTAATTAATAATGAAAAATATTTTTAAATCACTGGAAAAGAAATAAAGTAAATTGTAATTGGTTTAATACACTATCTTCTAGTCTCTCAAGTGACGCTGCTGTAAACCAGAACGTGCTAAAAAAAAAAAAAAAAAAAGAAAGGTTTTTAGAAGAGCAAAGGTAAGGGATATTGGAGAGGGAACCAAAAGGGTATAATGGACTTAATGTACAAAAGAAATCAGAAAATACCCATTTTTAAAATAGAAACAAAATTTATAGATAGTGGAATTTGTGGATTATAATTATATAATTTCAAGAGTTTGGACAGAAAGTTCCTTCTTGTAACAAATATAACGTATGTCTTAACCAACGCAGAATATTTCCATCACCTTAGAATGTTCCCTTATGCCTCTTTCCAGTCCATTCCCATACAATATGAAAAATGATTGTTCTGATTTCTATTATCATATGTTGTTTGGTATGTTCTTGAACTTTATAAAAAGGGGATCATATATTTTGTGTTATTTTATATATGGCTTCTTTTTCTCCTTAACGTCTTTTTGTTGACTGCATAAATGTTCTTTCTTTCTTTGCTTATTTTCCATTTGTATGAGTATTTCACAATTTGTTTATACGTTGTCCTATTGATTGACTTTTGGGTTCCTTCAAGTTGTGGGTGTTATGCTTAAAATTCCCAGGAATGTTCTTGTTGGGACATTTATTATTGCTCTTGAGTAAACATCTAGGAGTAGAAATTTGGAGTCAGAGGATAGATATATGTGAACCTTTACAAATAAATTGTTAAACATTTTTCCAAAGTGGTTTTTATCACTGTATATACTCACCAGCAATGGAGTTCCAGTTGCTCTACAACTTAGTTCACATTTGCTCCAGTCTTTTAAATTGTAATCATTTTAGTGAGTGTAATGTGGAAAGAATCTCATTGCTGCTTTAATTTGTAATTTCTTGAGAATAATGATGTTAACTATACACACATCTTTCTTTTTCTTCTTTTCTTTTTCCTAAAATGACTGTTCCAACATTTTGCCAGTTTTTTTTTTTTTTTTTTTTTGGCTAGGTAGTTTGTATTTTTATTGTTAACTGGTAGAGTTTTTGATATGCACTGAGTAAGATCCATTTTAACAGATTTATATTATGAATATACTCTTCTAGTCTGTGCCTGGCCTTTTAATATTCATAACAATATCTTTTGTAAAGCAGAAATTTTAAATTTTTGAAATAGTCTAATTTATTAAATGTTCTCTTAATGCGTTTTTGTTGTTGTTCTTCCAGTAAAATCTTTGTACAATTCGATGTTAAAATACATAATCTTATGTTTTCCTTTTGTATAAAAAAGATTTATAGCAGTATTTTTTTACATTTAGATCTGCTATTCACATTGAATTAATTTTTGCATGTCATGTGAAGTTTTTTATTGTTTACATTTATACAATTGAGCATCACTTTTTTATAAAGTATTTTATTTTATTTTTAATTGACAATAATTATACATACTTATAGGATATTATGTGATGCTTCAACACATGTTTACCTTTTGTAGTAATTAAATCAAGGTAATTAAAATATCCTTCACCTCACATACTTAAATTTTTTGTGCTGAGAACACACAAAATCTAGTCTTTCAGCAATTTAAAAATATACAATACACTATAAACTTGAAGACATTACGCTAAGTGAAACAACCCAGGCAGGCAGAGAAAAACCAATACTTTGTGATCTTATTATATCTGGAATGTAAAGAAATGGAACTCCTGAGAGTAGTAAGAATGATGGCTATCAGAGACTGATGCTAGGTGGTGAGGGGGAATAAAGAAGAGATGTGCATCAGAGGGTACACAGTTGCAGCTAGACAGGAGGAATAAGCTTTAGCAATCTATTGCACAGAATCCAGCTTTACTTTTTGAAGGCTTTCATTTTTTGACACCATTGTCAAAACAATTATGTGTATGTGTGTGCGTGCATCTGTTATGTGTGCATGTCTGTTTTTCTAGGCTTCCTTTCAGCTTCATTGATTTATTTGTTTATTTATCCTCAAGTAAATACTTCATTACAGCTTTATAGGAAAGGTAGAAGTAATATGGTTTGTGCTTTCCAAATTTTTTTCTAGGTTTTTTGGGTTTGCATAGATATATTTTAGGGAAAAACATCAATTTTTGCAAAAGGAGACAATAAGCATGTTTGTGGTATGGCTTTTAATTTATAGGTTAATTTAGAAAAAGTGATATCTTTACAACATTGATTATAAAATCCATAGACATTCCATAGTAATTTACTGAGATGTGCTTTAATTTATCTCAGTCTTGTTTATGCATTTAAATGTAAAGAGTTTTCTTCATATCTTCCTAAAAGTATATAACTCAAAATTTTATAGTTTTTGATACTATTTTAGATGGTGTGTATAAAATGTATTTTTCTAATCTTTCCTAATATAAACGGTCTTGATAGAAATTAATTTTGTTCATCTTTTCAAATAAAACTTTCTTCTTTGTCAATTTTATTTCAACTTCTTATTCTAGCTAATGGATTTTTTTCTTCCTTCCACTTACTTGTTTTAATTTACTTTGTGTTTTAGCTTTCAAACAGTTGAAATTTAAATAATTTAAAATCTTTTAAAATATGAAATGTAGTGATATATCTTTCTCTCTATGTATTGAATTACTCAAAGCTCTGAAAATTTTGATATGCGCTATATTTTTATTGATATTTACTTTCACATATTTTCATATTTCCTTGTGATTTCTTGACACATGGATTATTTCAGTTTATTATAAAATTTTCATTTATCTGGAGATTTTCTAGATTATTACTAACTTCTTATTTAGTTCTATTGTCTTCAGATAATATAGTTAATAATATGTCTGTAATTTGAACTATATTAAAATGTATTTTGTTTCCTACTGTGTGATATATCTTAAATGTGTGCACTTGAAAAAGATGTGTGTTGTATAATTGTTAGATTTTTGTCAACAAACCCAAATCATTTTATAATATTTTTCAAATATTCTATATTCTTAATAATCATTTTTGGGTAAAAAGATAACTACTGAAAGAGTAGTGTAAACAATCTGACCACGATTGTGGATTTGCTCATTTACCCCATCAGGTTTATCTGCATTTGTTTCAAGTGGATTTAAAGCTATCTTATTGCATACATACAAACCGAATTCTTGGCTGACTGCAGTGACTCATGACTGTAATATCAATATGTTGGGAGGACAAGGTGGGGGATAACTTGAGCCTAAGACTTGGAGAGCAGCCTGTGCAACAAAGTAGAACCCTGTTTCTATAAAACATAGAAATAAAAATAATGTTTAGCTGGGTGTGGTGGCATTTGCCTATTGTCCAGTTACTCAGGAGGCTGAGGTGAGAGGTTTACTTGAGCCTAGGAGGTCGAGACTGCAATGAACCATGCAGCCTGGGAGAGAGTGTGAGATCCTGTCTCAAAAGTAAGTAAGTAAGTAAGTAAATAAATAAATAAATAAATAAATAAATAAAATAAAATAAGTAACAAAAATAAAATTTTTATGACTATTTATTTATTTAGAGATGGAGCCTCCTGCCTCAGCCTCCCTAGTAGCTGGCATTACAGGCACCTGCCACCACGCCCATCTAATTTTTGTGTTTTTAGTACACCATGTTGGCCAGGCTGATCTCAAACTCCTGACCTTGTGAATCATCCAACTCAGCCTCCCAAAGTGCTGGGATTACAAGCGTGAGCCACTGCCCCGACGGACTTTGTTATTTTAATAGAATGTCTCTCTTATTTACAGTGATAATTCTTGTATTAAAGTCTACTTTATCAGACATTATTGTAGACCTGCACATTTTTTATTGCGTGGCTTATTTTCCTGACATAACTTTTTCAAACTCTGTCTTTTATCTATCTGCATTTACATATTTATGACTATTTTAGTTTTTATTTCATTTTTGTGGGTGTATATATTTGTGGGGTTCATGAGATATTTTGGTAGAGCCATGCAGTGCATAATAATCACATCATGGAAAACTGAGTATCTATCCCCTTGAGTATTTGGCCTTTGTGTTATAAACAATCCAATTATACATTTTTAGTTATTTTGAATTATAAAAGTAAAATATGTTTACTCTAGTCCCCCTGCTCTGCTATCAAATACTAGATCTTATTCATGCTGCCTAATTTTTTTGTACCCATTAACCATTTTCACCTCCCTCCAGCAGCCGCTACTGCCCTTCTCAGTCTCTAGTAATTATCCCTCTATTTTCTATCTCAATGAGTTCAATTGTTTTGATTTTTAGATCCCACAAATGAGAACAGGCAATCTTTGCTTTCTGTGCCTGGCTTATTTCAGTTAACATAATAACTTCTAGTTCCATCCATGTTTTTGCAAATTACAGAATCTCATTCTTTTTATGCCTGAATAGTACTCTATTGAGTATACCACATACTCTTTATCCTTTCACCTATCAATGGACATTTAAGTTGCTTTCAAATTTTGGCTACCATGAGCAGTGCAACAACAAACATGGGAGCGCAGATATCTTTTTGATATACTGATTTCCTTTCTTTTGGATATATACCCAGCAAGTATGGGTGCTCTATTTTTAGTTTTTTGAGGAACCTCCATACTGTTCTTCACAGTGGTTGTATTAATTTACATTCTCACCAACATTGCATAAGGGTTCCCTTTTCTCAACATCCTCACCAGTGTTTGCTATTGTCTGGCTTTTGAATAAAAGCCCTTTTAACTGGGGTGAGATGATATCTCATTGTAGTTTTGATTTACATCTCTCTGATAATCAGTGAGGATGAGCATCTTTTCATATGCTTGTTTTCCAATTTATGTCTTTTTTTTGAGTAATGTCAATTAAAAATTTTTTTGATTGGATTATTAGATTTTTTTCCCATAGAGTTGTTTGAGCTCTTATATGTTCTAGTTATTGGCTGTCAGAAAAGTAGCTTGCAATATTTTCTCCCATTTTTTGAATGTTCTCTTTAATTTCCTGATTGTTTCTTTTGCTGTGCAGGAGCTTGTTAACTTGATGTGATCCCATTTACCCATATTTCCTTTAGTTGCCTGAGCTTGTGGGGTATTACTCAAGAAATTTTTACCCAGACCAATGTCCCGGAGGTTTTCCCCAAAGTTTTCTTTAGTAGTTTCACAGTTTACGGTCTTAGATTTAAGTCTTTAATCCATTTTGATTTGATTTTTGTATAAGGTGAGAGATAGGGATCAAGTTTCATTCTTCCACATATAGATAATCAGTTTTCCCTACACCATTTAGTAACAGACTGTCTTTTACCCAATGTATATTTTTGGCACATTTGTCAAAAATGAGTTCACTGAACACGTGTGGGTTTGTTTCTGGATTCTCTACTCATGTGTTCCATTATGTTCCATTAGTCTATGTGTCTGCATTTATGTCAATACCATGCTGTTTTGGTTCCTGTACGTCTGTGGTATAATCTGAAGTCAGCTAATGTGATTCCTCCAGTTTTGTTCCTTTTGCTCAGGATAATTTTGGCTATTCTAGGTCTTTCATGTTTCCATATAAATTTTAAGATTGTTTTACTATATAAAGAGTAGCATTGATATTAAAGGTAATGGCAAGAACTGCAGTTCTTTTTGCACCAACCTAATATTTTCATAGAGATTGCACTGATTCTGTAGATTGCTTTGGTTGGTATGGACTTTTTAACCATATTGATTCATCCAATTCATAAACATGGAATATATTTCTATTTTATACTGTCCTCCAATTTCTTTCATCAGTGTTTCATAGTTTTCATTATAGAGATCTTCCACTTCTTCAGTTAATTCCTAAGTACTTAATTTTATTTGTGACTATTCTAAATGGGGTTACTTCTTCATTTATTTTTGAGAGTGCTTATTGTTGGCATATAGAAATAATTATGATTTTTATATGTCGATTTTGTATCCTGAAACTTTACTGAATTCATCAGTTCTAATAGTTTTATGGTGGAGTCATTAGCATTTTCCAAATATAAGATCATGTCATCTGCAAACAAGAATAAATTTGACCTCTTCCATTCCAATTTTATGTCCTTTACTTTTTCCTCTTGTCTGATTGCTCTAGCTAAGACTTTCAGTACTATGTTGAATAGCAGTGGTAAAAGTGGGGATCCTTATTGAGTTCCAGATCTTAGAAGAAAGGCGTTCATTTTTCCCGATTCAGTATGATACTATCTGTGGGTCTTTTGTATATGGCTTTTATTATGTTGAGATATGTTCCTTATATCCCCAGGTTTTTTTACAGGTTTTTATTATTAAGGGATGTTGAACTTTATCAAATGCTTTTTTCGACATCTATTGAAATGATCATATAGATTTTGTACATTATTCTATTGACATGATGCATCACATTGTTTGATTTAGATATATTGAATCATTCTTGCATCCCTGAAATAAATCTCACTTGGTCTTGGTCAATATTTTTAATGTGTTGTTGAATTTGGTTTTCTAGTATTTTGTTCAGGATTTCCACGTCAATATTCATCTGAGATATTGGCCTTTAGTTTTTTATTTTTATTTTTATTTTATTTTTTTCTGTTGTTGTTTTGGTGTTTCTTTCTCTGGTTTTGTTATCAGGATAATACTGGTTTATCCATAATGCAGATTAAGTCCAATGTTTCTTTGTTGGTCTTTTGTTTAGGAGATCTATCTAATGCTGAAAGTAGAGTATTGAAGTCTCCCATTATTGTTGTATTAGTGTCTATCTTTCTCTTAAGTTCTACTACTGTTTGCTTTGTATATCTGGGTCCTCCAGTGTTTGATGTGTGTATCCTCTACCTCCTGTAACTCATTATTTTAAACTGATGACAACTTAACACTGATTGAATAAACAAAGACACAAAAGGAAAACAAAAAAAAACTCTACACTTTAGTGACATCTCCACAACTTTTAATGTTTTGTTGTTTTGCTTTGTCTTATTGTACTATGCCTTCAAAAGTTGTTGTATTATTCTTTTTGATGGGTTCATCATGTAGTCTTTCTACTTGTCAAAAGAAGTTTACACATCACAATTAGTGTTATACTTATCTGTGTTTTTCTGTGTGCTTACTATTACCAGTGAGTTTGTGCCCTTTCACATAATTTCTTCTTGCTCACTAAAATCCTTTTCTTTCAGGTTGATTAACTCCCTTTAGCATTTCTCAAAGGACAAGTCTGATGTTGATGAAATCTCTCAGGTTTTGTTTTTCTGGAAAGGTCTTTATTTCTCCCTCATGCTTAAAAGGTATTTTTGCCAGATATACTATTTTGTGGTAGAAGTTTCTTGTTTTTTTCTTGTTGTTGTTGTATGTTTGTTTTTCTTCAGCACTTTAGGTGTGTCATATTTCTCTTCCGGCCTGTAAGGTTTCCACCAAAAAGTCTGCTGCCAGATGTATTGGAGTTCCATTATATGGTGTTTCTTTTCTCTTGCTTGTTTTTAGGATCCTTTCTGTATCCTTGATCTTTGGCTGTTTGATTTTTAAATGCCCTGAGGTAGTCTTCTTTGGGTTACATTTGCTTTGTCTTCTATAAGCTTTTTGTCCTTAGATATTGATATCTTTCTCTAGGTTTGGCAAGTTCTCTGTTTTTATCCCTTTAAATAAACTTTCTACCCCCATCTCTTTCTCTACCTCCTCTGTAAGATGAATAACTCTTAGATTTGCCCTTTTGAGGCTATTTTCTAGATTCTGTAGATGTGCTTCATTGTTTTATATTATTTTGTCTCCTTGGATTGTGTATTTTCAAACAGCTTGTCTTCAAGCTCATTAATTCTTTCTTTTGTTTGAGTCATTCTGCTATTAAAGGACTCTAATGCTTTCTTCATTATACCAAGTATATTTTCAGCTCCAGAATTTCTGCTTGATTGCTTTTATTTCAATCTCTTTGTTAAATTTATCTGATACAATTCTGAATTTATTTGTGTTCTCTTAAATTTCTTTGAGTTTTTCAAAAAACAGCTATTTTGAATTCTCTATCTGAAAGATTGTACATCTCCATTTCTCTAGAACTGATCCCTGTTGCCTTCTTTAGTTCATTTGGTGAAGTTGTGTTTTTCTAGATGGTGTTGATGCTTGTACATGTTCTTCAGTTTCTGGGCATTAAATAGTTAGATATTTATTGTAGTCTTCACAGTCTGAGCTTGTTTGTGCCCATCAAACAAGCCTTGGACAGGCTTTGCAGGTATTTGAAGGGATGTGGGCTCAAAGCCAAATAATGCTACAGTTTTATAGACTCATACAAGTATTGTCTTGGTGGTCTTGGGTAGGATCTGGAAGAATTCTCTGGATTAACAGGTGGAGACCTTTGTTCTTTTCCCTTACTCTCTCCCAAATACATGGAGTGCCTCTCTCTGTGCTGAGCCACCTGGAAGTGAGGGTGTGTTGATGCAAGCACCCCTGTGACCACCACTAGGAGGACTGCAGTGCATCAGATCTGAAGCCAGTACAGCACTTGCCTTGCCAAAGGTCCTTCCCTTCATGGTGGTGAGTTCCCCCAGGCTCTGGGAATGTTCAGAAATGCTTAAAACCTTAGCCATGTACCTGATGTTCTGTTCTACTGTGGCTAAGCTGGTACTCCAACCATGATATGAAGTTAAAATCAGGTACTGTGATTGCTCACCTTAATTTTTGTTCTTGTAATCCTGCTTTTCTGTATGTAGGTAGTTGTTAAAACTTGTTCTAGTGAGAGGTACAAAAGGCATAGGCTTCTATTCTGCCATCTTGCTCCTCCCCCTGGTTATTTCTTATAAACAGCACATATCTTAGACTTTTAAAAAATCAAATGTAGCAATTTCTGTTTTAAATGGAATTTTTAGTTTGTTTACAACATTTTGTGTTTCAAGCCTATCATCCTACTACTAATCTTTTATTTGTGCAGTCTTCTGTGTCTTCCTTTTTTCCTCCTTTTCTGAATTCCTTGTTGAATCAAATATTTCTTAGTATTTTGTTTGAATTTGTTAATTTGATTTTTAGTGTAACTTAAACTTATTTTTTATTTTCTCAAGAATTTAAAAAATACATACTAAACTTATGATCCTTTAAGGATTATTATTTTAAAATTTCACTTGAAATTAATAAATTTTAAAACAATTGAAGAGTATTTGGTCTCATGTTTTGTGTTTGTGCTTTCATATTTTAAAATCTAGATGCATATAATCCCAGTATCAAAACATTTATATTTTGTATTTCATATAGCCAGTTGTCAAATAAAAGTCTGAAATGCTCAGCAAAATTTTTCCAGGATTTCTGGCCATAATGCTAATGTCTTGACACATTGATACATGAGAAGATTACAATTTTAGTTCTAAATTTATCACTAGAATTGTGCACACCAGAGGCCATCTTATAAAATATATTTGAATTTCATAAAAACCACAAAAAGTCCAGTAGAACCAGATACAATAATATTTTGGATGAAAATATTTACTGTGGGCCAGGCCCAGTGGCTCACACCTATAATCTCAGCAATTTGGGAGGCTGAGTGGAGAGAATCCCTTGAGCTCAGGAGTTCTAGTCCAGCCTGAGAAACATAGCAAGGCTTTGTCTCTATTAAAAATCAACAAAATTAGCTGGGCATGGTGACATATGCTTGTAGTCCCAGCCACTCAGGAGACTGAGGTGGGAGAACAACTTGAGCACAGGAGGTAGCGGCTGCGGTGAACTGTGTTCACACCGTTACACTCCAGCCTGGGCAACAGAGCAAAAACCTGTCTCAAAAAAATAAATAAGTAAATAAAAATATTTACTTTGCTATTGCTTTTTCATATTCAGTAATGGATATAAAATAAATTAAAATTAATTACAGACCGGGCGCGGTGGCTCACCCCTATAATCCCAGCACTTTGGGAGGCCGAGGCGGGCAGATCATGAGGTCAGGAGATCGAGACCATCCTGGCTAATATGGTGAAACCCCGTCTCTACTAAAAACACAAAAAAATTAGCCAGGCGTGGTGGCGGGCGCCTGTAGTCCCAGCTACTCGGGAGTTTGAGGCAGGAGAATGGCGTGAGCCCAGGAGGTGGAGCTTGCAGTGAGCCGAGATCGCACCACTGCACTCCAGCCTGGGTGACAGAGCGAGACTCCGTTACAAAAAAAAAATAATAATAATAATTATAAACTGTTTCCTCAAATCATGACCTAATCCAAAATTTTAAAACACATGGCTTGAGTCAAATATATTAAATATTACATATTACTCTAGAGAGATATATAGTATATATTGCATACATATATTAATTATAATTATATAACATACATATAATATAACATTATCCAATATAATTAATCATATTAAGTATTAGGTATTAAATATTATGTATTATTATAGATATACTGTCTATATATACATTATGTGTATGTGTGTATATATACACTGTATATGTTTGTATATTAACTATAATACTAAAAATTACATATATTCTATTTGTGTAAATGAAAGAGATTTACATATAATATTAACTAATACTATATGTTTTTTATAGTATGAAGGGAAAACTAACTTCACAGTTGAGAAAACAGAGATCACTGCAACCTCCATCTTCCAGGGTTAAGTGGTCCTCCCACCTAAGGCGCTCAGGTAGCTGGGAATACAAGTATTTTTCACCATGCTCAGGAAATCTTTTGGATTATCAGTGGAGACAAAATCTCACTATGATGCCCAGGATGGTCTATAACTTCTTAGTTCAAGGGATTTGAAGTTAGCATCTATTTAATGCTAATTGATTTCATGTTTATCAATGTAATGCTAAATCAATGTCTGAAAAAAAATGCTTACACATTTAATATGTACTCTTTTAAAAAATATGTTGTTTTGTCAGCCATTAAAATTCCTCTGAGAAACTTACAATGGACAGAATTAGTGAAATAGTTATATATAGACATATTGAATTCAAAAAAAAATTATTTGCTTTCATACTCATTGTTTAATGTAATTTGTTTAGTAATTTTACTTTGTCAACACTCTTTTTTATTTTATGCTGTTTTTTCCTTTTTGCCCTTTCAGTATTACAAAAAACAGCTCTTTAATGAATTGCATCTTCCTCTTGAATTATTTTCAGTGAATTATAGTTTTCATTAACATCCTGACATAAATTTAGAACTATATTGTTTTAGAAAATTTAAGAGAGAAAAAAATAGAAGAATATTGTTTCAATAATAATAGTTCATTTAATCAGATTCCTTTTTCCATAATTCACAAATTTAATTATACCTTTATTTTAAAGTAAGACTGCCTTATTATTATGTTTGTAACAATTAATGTTTGTTATATTGTTGATAATTAATTAATGTTATATTATTGGTAATTAATGTAACAAACATTGAATGTTATATTACTAATAATAACTGTTAATAACAAACATTCCAGTGCAATAATTAATAATTTAAATAATCACATAATTAAATAATTTTAATTAAATTAAATAATTAAATTAATAATTATTTAAATAATTGCACAATTGAATATTTAATTACATGATTAAATAATTATGTAATTGTTTAAATTATTAATTATTGCACTGAAATGTTTTGCCTAACTTGTGAATTTTGGAATACTTAAATACCTTATAAATTATAGCATAAATTTATTCTTTAGTTCCTATTATCAATGTTGTACTACAAGTGATGAAATAAAAAATTGAAGTAACAACAGAAAACATATTACAGAGATTTACACAATTCTTTTGTTCTGGTTTATAATTTTTATACAATATTTAGTGATTAAAAACAATCTCAGAATATATTAAGAAATAGTCGTTTTTATCATTGCATCAGGGGATCCATAAAACCATCTTCAGGCTACATAATTAGTTAAAAGGACTCACAAAACTCAGAAAAGTTGTTATACAAATGATTACAGTTTATTACAGTGAAAGGATATAGATTAAAATGAGCAAACAAAATGGTACATAGGGTGAAGTCTTGACGAACCCACGTGCAAGCTTCTAGTTATTCCTTCTCAGAGGAATCTCACAGGGATAAGTTTAATTCTCCCAGCAATACTTTGTGACATTTGCAAAGTATTGCCAGTTAGGAAAGCTCACCCTAATCCTACCATCAAGGATATTTATTAGGTGCCTGTATTGCAGACATGCAGAAGCTGCAAGACTGACTTAACTACTTCTTTTCTAGTCTCCCATAGGTCCAACTAATACAGCATGGCACAGGACCTCAGGCATACCATTAATCACACTGTTAGAATAAACTATCTGGTCAAGCTAATAGATGTGACCCAATATCTCAGGCATACAAAAATACACTCATCAGGTGTTGTATTCCAATGGCTCCGAGGTTCTCTTTCAGAAGCTGGTCAAGATCCAGTCCTTTCTTTGAAATATGCAGAATTCGAGTAACAAATCCTGCTCAGTTAGCTCTTTACTGCATATTCACAAAGTTCCCAGTATTAGTCAATGTTCTCCAGGAAAACAGAGCTAATAAGACATATGTATATATGAAAGGGAGTTTATTAAGGAGAATTGACTCACATAATCACAAGGTGAAGTCCCATGATAGGCCATCTGCAAGCTGAGGAGGTAGGTAGGAAGCCAGTAATGGTTTAGTGTGAGTCAAAAAACCTCAAAAGTAGAGAAGCTGGAAGTGCAGCCTTCAGTCTGTGGCCAAAGGCCCAAGAGCCCCTGGCAAACCATTGGTGTAAGTCCTAGTCTAAAAGCTGAAGAACCTGGAGTCCGATATCCAAGGGGAGGAAGCATCCAGCATGGAAGAAAGATGAAAGCCAGAAGGTTCACCAAGCCATTTTATCGCACCTTCTTCTGCCTGCTTCCTTCTAGCTGTGCTGGCAGCTGATTGGCTGGTGCTCACCCACATTGAGTGTGAGTCTTCCTCTCCCTGTCCACTACCTCAAATGTTAATTTCCTCTGGCAACACCCTCACAGACACACCCAGAAACAATACTTTATCAGCTAGTGAGGCATCCTTCAATCCAATCAAGTTGATACCTAATATTATCCATCACATTACCATATGATATTGTTAATTATTATTGACAATACTTCAAAATTAACTGCTATTCTGAGTTGTTGAAACTTAGGTTCTCTAATGTTCTTCAAATGTTGGCCTATTTTTGATGGTAACAATAATTTTCAACAATTGACTTGACACACTGAAGCACAATGCAAAGACATGGAATCAACTTAAATGTCCATCAACAGTACATGGGATTAAAAAGAAAATGTGGTATATATACAGTATGGAATACTACACATCCATAAAAAAGAGTAAGATTGTGTTCTTTGCAGCCTTGTGGATAGAGCTGGAGGCCTTTATCCTAAGTGAAGTAACACAGGAACATAAAACCAAATACTGCAAGTTCTCACTTAGAAGTTGGAGCTAACTATTGAGTATACATGGATGAAAAGAAGGGAATGCCAGCCACAGGGGCCTACTTGAGAGTGGAAGGTGGCAGGAGGGCGATGATTGAAAATCAACCTATGAGGTACTATGATTATTATTTTGGTGACAAAATAATCTATTCACCAAACCCCCGTGACACACAATTTACCAATATAACAAACTTGCGCATGTACCTATGAATCTAAAATAGAAGTTAAAAAATAAATCTGAGTGGACAATAAACTTGTCAAGAAATATTAATTAAGAACTAAGTAAAATGGAGGATAGCAGAACTCTGAGAAAATGGGTCCAAAGGTAATTCAGGTGAATTCAATAAAAAGATTGGTTCATTCACTGTTTCTTGATTGCTTTACTCTCTGGGTAAATTTGGTTTATTGTAGACAGTGGGCGACTGTCTGAGTGATACAGTATGCATGAGAGCAAATCGATTCTATTCCAACTTATTGTAAACCTTTTCAAGTTTTTTTTTTTTTTTTTTGCATTCAAGGTAAGTATGTTATGCTACAATGACAAAAACCTCTGAAATTCTAGTAGCATAAGATATCAGTGTTTAAAATTTGCTTCTGCTGCATACCTGTTGCAGATTATCAAAGGGCTTGTGTTCATCAGATTTACTCAAGTGCACTGGCTGATGGGGTCTCCACCTAGACATATGCTGTCATGATAACAAAGTTAGATGAGAAAGAAAATATAGTGAACTATATGCTGGTCCTTAAAGTTTCTATCTGGAATCAATGGTCATGTCCCTGTGATGTTATTGTTTTGATCAAATTGTATAACTCTATCCTAAGAATGAGGATGTAAAATTGTCCCACATTTGTGACTAGTAATGTCATCGGCTAAAATCTTCTCTGCTGATTACTAAATACGCAAGTTTATTCCTCTTCAACATGGAAATTACATTCAGTAGAACAGTTCTCAATTTAGCTTATCTTTCTCTACAAAATCATATCATATGCAGCCAGAACATACAAGAGACACTTTCATCATGCTACCTGGAGAGTTTCCTGTCTAAATATATGGTCTTTTAAATCTATGTTTTCTAAATTTCAATTTTCCATAGGCAATATTTATGCTGATATTTCTGTCATTACATAACGTGGGTCACCTTTTGTCCCACCTCTGACAATTTTCTTCATCATTGTTCTAGTCTTTGCTCTTGATCAGTCTTAAAGCCAGATACAGATTTTTGTGTTACTTATCTATTTCTATATAACAAATCCCCTTAATACTTAGTGGTTTAAAATAACAACTGGACATCTTTACACAGTAATCTCAGGATGGCATGGGGGCAAGAGCAAAAGCAACTGTTTTTATTGGAAAGTAAAATAACTCCATGTTCATGAAATTATATTTGTAAAAGCAAGTCAAAAAGCCAGACAATATTCTAGTGAAAGAAAAATGAACTCCACTTCTTGGTGGGGGATACGGCAAAGTATCTGTTGCAAACAAAGAATTAGTCTCACAATTCACTTCCTGTCCTTAGAAGATTGGATACAAAAGGAATATTTTAAGTATCAAACATTCAAAGCTTTTTGCCTAAGTTGGTGAATCTTTTTGGATAACTCTCAAATCTTAATTGACTTCATATTTGTTTATTTGCAGACATATCCTTTTGTTAATAGACAAGCTAAAATTATTATCAAGAATTTGTTTCAAGACATGTTTTCCTCTCCAGTCTCTCTACAAAGATTCTCAACCACCCTTAGAAAAGACTCACCTTTTAGCTTTTCTTCCTAAGTGATTTTGGTTAACTGATGCAATTTACTGAGTGCAATTTGAATTCATTCAGTGGTTTTAAACAGTGAATATTACAATAATCATTGACAAGAACTTGAATTTTAATCTTGCCATTTAATTATCTTCTTAGTCTTTTTTTGTGTGTTTTATGTTGATGTTGAGAAACAATTGAAGCTTTCAATTCTGAAAGTCCCCAAATTTCTGAAATATCTTTATTCTCTTTAATTCCTGCTTGCAAACCAGTTAATATTTTTCTGGGCTTATAACATTTTTATAGTAGCTTTTGAAATGCTACCAATAATAACCAACTCATGCTACTAACATTCAGTTTCTCCGCTTATTTTCCCAATCAAGAAACTCATTAGGTAACAACAATCTAGTTTATTATTTGTAATAGTTTCATCATGTTTCACCATATAGTACATGGATCGACATTGCTCAGCTTCCAAAAACAGCTTTCTTGCTTTCTTTCACTTAAACAAGAAGCCAGTGGCACATATTTGAGCATTTTTGTCATGGTATACCTTATTTCTAATTCAAGTGTCTATACTGTCAGCATAGGCTGGGTTATGCTGCAGCAAGAAGCACCTGGAAAATCTCAATGAGTATATGAGTGAAGTTTTTTTACTCATGTTACATTTCAGTCAAGAGTCAATAAAGTGCTCTGCTCTTCTGGCATGGTCACCAGTTTGAGCTGCTGTGGTGAATCTATGTCCGTTCCACTCAGAAGAACTGTATCTTTTCTGCTCAGAAGAGAAAGATCCAGCCTGTCCAGAATTTATCAAATCTTGTCTGTTCATATGGATGTAACTTATAATTAATCCTCTTTGAAAAGGAGCTTACCCTCTTGCAGCCTACAGAATTTAGGGTAAAAAGACAGATGAAATAAAGTCAGCCTGTGCTATCAGTTTATAATTGATTATCTACTATTCATAAAAAAGTTCTGAAAGCCATTTTTTTCTTAATGAAATCATTTGACAGTAAAACCTAACATAAACTGACATGAGACTACTTATAGTCTTTATTCACCCCACTTAGCATGAATATTCACGGATTCTCCAATACAGACATATTAATGTGTTCTATTATAAGATGATAAAGAGACCCCACTGGAGGAGTTACATAGTGTTTGGTATCTACAGCACTTTGCTTTTTTAAAATTTAAATATTCTGTAGTCTACAAAAGTTATTGTCTCAAAGTTTTTGAATATTGTACAAGAGATCTGTATGTCTATACCTTATAAGTATGTGCCAAATAGAAATAATGAACATTCTCAAAATTCACCCTAAATTAGGATATTAGGTTTTAAATAGACAAATAAAGCAAGAAACAACTCAGTGTTCATCAGCTCACATAATAGCAATTCATTACAGAATGATTATTAATATCTATGATAAATTTTTACTGAGGTGTTGCTTGAGTTTTCAGTTTTGTTTTGTTTTATAGAAATGTAGTCTCAGTTTGTTGCCCAAGTTGGAATGTAGTGGTGTGATCATAGCTCACTGTAAGCCTTAAACTCCTGAGCTCAAGCAATTCTCCTGCCTCAGCCTCTTGAGTAGCTGAGACTAGAGGTATTCATCACAATGCCCAGCTTTTTTTTTTTTTTTTTTCCCCTTATTTTCTTGTAGATACAGAGTCTTACTATGTTATGTTGTGCAGGCTGGTCTTCACCTCCTGGCATGAAGGGATCCTCCTTCCTCGACCTCCTTGAATGCTGGGATTATTACTGTGCCCAGACAACTTTTCAGTTTTGTCACATATTTTGGTCAATTTAATTTAGATATTTACTTATTGACTTCTAAACATATTATAATTCTGTGATTCTGAGCTATGCTATGTAAACAAAGCTAGTTTCTTAGAGTCTCAGTTTAATAAGAAATAAACATAAAATAGATTGTTTTTCTACGGTGTATTTCACAAAACCAGCTATGATGAAGCTCCATTTTCTAAAAAGGTTCCTTAACCTTGACTGGTTAACAAAATGGCTACACTGCATTCCTGGCACAGGAAGAAGGGGTGGAGAAAGACCTACTCCTACCTTAAAGGGAAACTTCTGAAAGTTTCCTCATGGGACTTCTCTTAATATCTTATTTGCATTTACTTAGTCACAGTTACGCCTGGTTACAGGGCAGATTGAAATATACAATATTCTAGCTGGCAATGTGCTCAGCTAGAAATCGGGCTCAATGGTTCAGAAGAATAGAGGAAATTAATGTTGAGAAGCAACTAGGAGTCTCTCACAAACCAACAGTGGGTGAAATTAATGGAGAATCACTACTGTCAAAGCAAAATTAAAATGAACACTAAACATTTAAAAATCCTAAATGAACAAAACTAATGAGGTCTTAATATAGCCTTGTAGCCTTAACCTTGCTTAAACTGCCAAGTGAAACTTAACTTAGGCCATTTCTGATAAGTGTGTATGCTAAACAAACAGAACTTAAGCTCAACCAGCAGCCAACTATCATATGATTAGGTGACTAGGACGTTCCAACAAGACACACCAAAAAAGGCAATTTTGTAACTGCAAACAATAAAATAATTTCTTTATTTTGCTTCCAGTATATTTATAGGCATTCATCCTATAAATAATTGCCTTAGATATTTTGTCTTGGGGACACTAACCTCTTTTGGTTTGGTGTTTCCAAATTCATGAATTGTGTCTTTATGCATTTCGTAGACATGTTTTGAGGTTTAACTTCTAAAGCACTTAGTAAATGAGAAAAATATTCTATTTATAAAAGACTATTGATAAATTGTTTTTATAATTCTAACAGAAATGCAGTATCCAATATAGGAAATTATGGTGCCAATCTTCTCTGCATTTATAAGTCTATGCCTGACAAACTGTACTCAATTTTTGACAACGTATTCAAAATGGGAATTTGAAAGATAGACCTTATTTATTGAAGAAATGGGACCCCAAATCACATCTACGAAATGGATAACTGGAATGAGGCTGTTTTAGTGGAGAAATGAAATGTTCATGGGACTGCTACCATCAAACTGAAAAACTATCATCTTAGTACATTCAGGCCTCTATAACAAAATACTACACACCAGGCAGCTTATAAACAACAGAAATGTATTTCTTATAGTTCTGGAGACTGGGAAGTCCAAGATCAAGGTGACAGCAGATTCAGTGTCTTGTGTGGGCCCACTTTCTGGTTCATAGTTGGGGTCTGCTAGCTGTGGCCTCACGTAGCAGAGGGAACAAATGAGCTCACTTGGGCCTCCTTTCTAAGGACACTGACCTCATTCATAGGGCTCCACCCTCAAGACCTATCACCTCTCAACACGTCCCATTTCCTAATAGTATTACTTTGGAAGTTAGGATTTTTAATGTGTAAATTTTTGGGGAGGATGCAAACATTCTGACCATAGCTATCATATGGATTTATATTTGTGTGACTCTGGAATATCCATAAAAAGAATTTTGATAGAGGCATATTCTAACCGTGGGTAAAGGTATTTATGGCATACTCTGTTAACAGAAGGCAAAGCAGAAGTGATAGGGGTGATAAATTGTTCCGTCAATTGAGGTTTTTAAGCAGAGGATGCATAATAATCATGTATCTTGAATGTGAGCACACAGCAGTTGGTTAGAGAATTACACAATATCCAATGTTAAAATTATGTGATTCATATTTTTAAAAGACATTTAAGCACTGGGTCAGAGTTTCTGAAATTGCAATATCTAGTGATTACTACCTTGGATTGCATTTGAAGGAGGCTAACAGCTGTTACTCTAATAAAGGGTTATACAGTCAAATTACTTTAGAAGACCCTGGGAGTTAACATCTTAGACCTTGAAGATGCTAATGAGCATTGTGATCCCCAAAAGGGGTTAGAGTATGCAGGCTTTTCAAACTATATTTGACTATAGAAAAAAAAAATTACATGCATGTTTTAACATCTCCCATAAATAGCACTTTACAGAAGGCAGTTTTAAAAATAGTCCCCTCATAAATTCATTTTAATCTCCAATTGTCATGAATGTGTAGCTTAATTCCAATTGGCAGCAACTATCTCACTTCCAACTAAACCTTATGAATTCTCAATTGGGTCTTTTTGTAAGAGTGATAAAGATTGGAAACATGAAAATGAACACTTTTAATACTCTCCTTTATATAAATATCCTGAAAGGTGTCTTTTTGGATTTATTTCAAAAATATGACTTTTGGGAGGGACATTATAATATTCATACAAAAGAATTCATTTCATTTAAGTTCATTGAGATTATATGTATGTGTGCTATAAACATATATAATATATGCTAAGTATGTACATATGTAATAATATACTAGAATAATAATATATACTGTAATAATAAAATATTATATATACTATAATTATATAGTAATATATTATTACATTGTATAATATTAAAGCTAATTTCCTGCCCCTTTCCCACATTCATTGATTCTGAATTTTACATTTGTTAGGTATCAACTGTTGACTTACCAAAGAATTACCAATATGACCTGATGAACAAGAAAAGTCGAAATTTTGCCCAACCACAGTAAGGAAGGCAAGTGTACTTCATGATGCCTAGGAAGGGAGTATTTATATGGTTTTTGTCATCTAATATAAGGTAGAGGGGGTTTTCTCATCTAATTTTAGGAGGGTAGTTGGGGGAATGCTGATTAGACTTGGACAAAGTTGGTGATATAGTCGTTAAGATTGGTGGACATAGGCAAGGTGTGTAAAGCAGGTGATAGAAAAGTACACACATATTTGATGAATCTAATTGAGTGATCTATTGCTTGGAGAAGGAATCCAGATGAAAACATGCTGAATAGTCTATTTTGGGACAAGTAGATTAAAAGTTTCTGAAAGAAACAATAAAGTTATCTAAAACCTCATTTCCTAGGCAAGAATTTCCTGGGCTAATTAAGTCATGTTAATTTAGAGAGTAAAGCTGTGGCTATAGATGATTTCAATTCTCACAGGTAAAACTTAGAATTCTACTAGTTCTTGGCCTTAGAAAATTATATGTTGAGAAGAGGAGATAAGCTAATTTAGCATTCCTCTCTTTTTTAAAAAATTATATAACAAACTTTCATCTAATATTGTAATTTACTTAACATTATAAAAACAACTACATTATTTTTCACACTTTAATGAGTTAAAGATGGATTCTATGAAATACATGATGTTCCATAAATAGTACTTGAGCAATTCAATTTTAACAAGTGCTGAAATTTAGTTTACTTATCTGAATTTTGCAAATAATGAGTTGGGTAAGAAGCTCCAAAAAGCATTTTTAAAAGCTGATTTTTAATAATGGTATTAAATGATAAAAATATTGTGCTTTTTATCCTTGTCATTTATCATGTTCTATAAGGCAGAATAGTTCTGGTTTGTTAAACATTAATTAAAATCACAAATTTGCTTCTTGCTAGTATTGATGATGCTTTAGTTGGTGAATTATTCATAATAACTAATAATAGTTTAGTTGCTTGGTTTCTCTCTATTTATTATGCATGTAGTACATCATTTAGAATTTTGATCTTTTGCACATTAAAATCTACAGTTACCTTTCAGCCCTTTATAATACTGTATAATCCTTCTTGTTTGAGAGACCTACTGGATGACTTTATACGTAATCACAGAAGTTCGCTTATCACTTAGTGCCTTACATTTCTGAGTTTAAAATAATCTATGATAACACCAATGGCTAGCCTATTGACTAGTAAATATGTCCCCTTATGAGAGACTTTTTTTTTCTTCAAGGCTATAGTGGTAATTTTGGTACCTTGAAATCAAGTTTGTTATGGTTATTCATAACGAAAGGCATCAAGTTTATAAAAAGTGTTGAATTTACCAAACTATTAACAGAGAGACAACCTATTCAACATGCAAAAATAAACTAATTAGAGCTCACTGTAGAACAGAGTGAGCAAGGCTTAGAAGTGATTGAGAAGGAAGCAGGGTTCAGAAGAGGCCTTTAGGGTCTGACCTGAAGTCTCATAAAGTAAATCTTTCAAGGAGGGAAAATGATTGGGTTTGAGCAAAGTTTATGATATAATATAGTTTGGGATTGGTGAATACAATACAGGGATGGTGTTTAAATAAGTATACTGTTACTTAATAAGTGAAATTTGCTCACATGAGAAGAATTTTTATCTTTGTAAATTGATCTCTAGGAATTTTCTGAAGCAAACAGTGAAGTAATTTGTTGGTTTACAGTCTTATCTTTCCCAGGCAAAACTTTAAGACACATTGACACAGATGGTCTCAGTTCCCAAAGCCAACTAAAGCAAGAAATAGCAAATATTTACTAACTATTATGGCCTTATGTTTTGCTGAATCTGTAAAAAATTTACTGCTATCTTCGTGCTTGGCTCAAGACCTAATGTAGGATCACCTCCAGCATCTGGCGGAATTTGGATTAATGTCAACTGTCCTGGCCTCAAACGACAAGACCATTATATATTCACTTTTTCATTTCTTAATTTAGACGTCCAAAAAATTGTCATAATGGTTTATGTTGCAGGAATTTCTATTTATTTCTGGAAACACAAACTGTATGAATATAGGTATTGTTCTCCTGTTTTGATGGAACAATATTATTCTGGTGCCTCTATGTTGCATAGACACCCCAAGACACCCAGCTGTAACACTCTTTAATTTCAATCAGGCCTTGGATTTGTTCATCAAAGAAAAATTTAGCAAATATTTATTGCTTAACTTATAATAATCTCTAATTCCTTCTTGTATTTCTCTTATCTTGTTTTTTATCTCAGACTCCCAAATTTCAACCTTTTAGGCTGCAGTTCTGATACCTCAACGAATTCTTGCTAGTTCCTTTTCTCAAGGAACTACTCACTGTGTATCCAGTCACTGGGTGGGCTTCTGTCAAAAACTGGGCCTCTATCAGAACTACAATGCAGATGAAACTGTGGCCTTTGATCTTTTTTTTTTTTTTTTTTTTTTTTTTTTTTTTTGAGACGGAGTCTCGCTCTGTCCCCCAGGCTGGAGTGCAGTGGCGCGATCTCGGCTCACTGCAAGCTCTGTCTCCCGGGTTCACGCCATTCTCCTTCCTCAGCGTCCGGACTAGCTGGGACTACAGGTGCCCGCCACAGCACCTGGCTAATTTTTTGTATATTTTAGTAGAGACGGGGTTTCACCGTGGTCTCGCTCTCCTGACCTCGTGATCCGCCCGCCTCGGCCTCCCAAAGTGCTGGGATTACAGGCGTGAGCCACCGCGCCCGGCTGATCTTATTTTTTATACCATGTCTTAGTTTTCCATTTTCTGTTCAAATTGGACCACTATTTATCAAGCCCAGCCTCTGCAGCTGAATAAATTGCTATAACATTCAGTTAGTGAATCTTGGCCTTTCTGAGTTTCTAATATTTTTTTCCTCTTTCAGGCCCTTTGTGGTAACCTAGACCCAACATAGTTTCCACCAAAATGTATATTAGTTAAGGTTTCCAAGAGAAATAGAGCCAATAGGAGAGAGGTGTGTGTGTGTGTGTGTGTGTGTGTGTGTGTGTGTGTGTACATGTGTGTTCATGTTTATATACAGAGAGTGAGATAGTGCAAAGGCACAAGGCTAAGACAGGATTTATTATGGGAGTTGATTCACTTGATTACTGAAGCTGAGAAGTCCCACAATATGACATTTGCAAGCTGGAGAAGCAGAAAAGCCAATGCTATAACTCAATCCAAATCTGAAAGCCTGAGAACCAAAGTTGCCAATGGTGTAACTCTCAGTATGAGACTGAAGGCCTGAGATACTGGGGCCACTGGTGTCCCCTGACCGAAGCCCAGAGAGAACCCTGAGTTCTGATGTTTAAGGCAGGGGAAAATGGGTGTCTCAGGTCCAGAACAGAGACCAAATGTGTTTTTCCTCTGCCTTTTCGTAATATCCGGCCCTCAACCAATTAGATGGTGCCTGATCACACTGGGTGAAGGCAGATCTTTCTTCCTCAGTCTAGTGACTCAAATGCCAATCTCTTCCAGAAACACCCTCACAGACATGCCCAGAAATAAAGCTTTACCATCGATCCGAGTATCCCTTAACCCAGTCCAGCTGACAACTAGAATTAACCGTGATCAAGCCTACTCTTAATCACATCAAGCCTACTCTTACTATGAGAGATTACATTCAGGAAAACACAGACTATACTCAGGAAAAGAGGCTTGAAAATGGGTAAAGAAGTGGCCACAGGAATTAGGAATTTACAAGAATAATAATAAATAACAGGAACAACTTTCTTCCTAATCAGATCAGTTGAAACAGTTTACATGTCTAATACATTTTTAATTAGGTAATGCATATGTCTTGATTAGCAGTGCTTATAAAAATTCCATCATATTTTCCCCAAATAATTTATACTAAAACTTGATAACTATTTGTTTATATGACAATTATAGAAAACTAAATGAACATTTGAGATTTACCGTTTGAGAAATCAAATAATTGTTTGATAACATATTACTCATTAATATCAAAAGATATTTGCAGGTGAAATCGTATTTTCTGTTTTTTTTTTTTTTTTTTTTTTTTTTTTTTTTTACCACTGAACTTTCATTCTAAGCAAGATTATTACCATATTTGCCCAAAACAGGTTGAACTCATTTACACTTTGTTCATTAGTGGTGCTTTTCTGCCTGCTTAGATCACCAGATCACTAGATCACTTCTCTTCTCCTTGGATAGCCACGTCATTCAAGGTCACGTAACTATTTTCCAGCAAATATCTATGGAACAATGTTAGACGAGGTTAGGAGGAGCAAAGATGAAGTACAGGATTCACCTTCCCTCTTCTAAATTAGATTTCCCATGTCCATGTAGAAGAACATCCAAAGTATACTCTTCCCTTAATATCTTTCTTTAATACCCTACATCACATTGATTTTTCTCTTTGCTTGAATCCTGTAGCTTTTAAAGATATACTAAATAATTGAGAATTAAAATATACTTTGTTTTTTTCTCTCTTTATTTAGCATGCCATAGCCATGTCTCCATAATCAGGTTTCTGGAGAACAGGAAAAAAAAAAATTCTTATATATTCCCTATGGCATTTATCTCAATATAAATAGTATAAACTTCATAAATAGTTCTTCAGTGAGTCACTGACTGATCAAGGGCTTGTTGATTAAAGCAACAATTTAAGCTGCTTACTTTATTATGCAGGAGCATCAGACATGGCTATAAGAAAACAAAGGGCCCAGATCACTCCTGTGATTGCCTCTGAGTGAATAAAGCAGTTAGCTCCAGTTCAGCAATCCTCAGTCCACTTTCGTATTCATTTTACATAGCTTATCCACAGGGCATTCAATATTATTTCCTGAGTAGGAAAGTCAATATTTTAGAAATAAAAATTCACCATGTAATTCAAAAATCTGTTCTCATAATCTTCAGGGACTTGTCCTGACGTTTTTACATGCATAAAACACATTAAAATCATTTGGAAGTAACATATAAAAGTGACAAATTACATCATTGGGCCAAGCAACTTCAGGCCTAAAGCCAAATATAATTATAAAACACTAGAAGCATTGGGATATCATAAAGGGTTCAGAAGAATATTCCATATTTTTTTCTTAGCAAGGATTTTCAGTATGTAATTCAGGAAAAGGTCAATTATTAATGTATTTAGTGAAAAATAGTATATTCTTATGAAATTAAAATCTAATTTACACATACTTTGCAATGCACTTCAGCCTACATAGCCTACATTGGATTATATAAAGTGCTGATGCAAAGTCAAAACAATGATTTATGCTTATTCCCCTTTTCTGAAGGATTATGGGGCTAAGAAAGGAGAAAACTGTGAAGTGCAAAGAAACAAAGCCCTCAAGAATTGCTAAGATTCAATATCACTCTATTGAATAGAAGGCATTAGTATTTGTTAAATAGTAAATATTAATTAGAGGGTCAATTCTCAGTCCTCATCCTCCTCGAAGGACTTGATCACACCGTCTTCTTGGAAACACTTTCTTTGCTTGGGTTCTGTGACACACACTCTGAATTTCCTATTTCACTGGCTATTCCATCATAATCTCTCTATGTAGTGTCTCTTATGTGCTAATGTCTTACTGTTAGATTGCTGAAGCTCAGTTTTTTAATCTATAGAGATTCAGTAGTATAATAGTATATACTATTCTTTGTTATCTCATCCAGTTTCATGGTTTTAAATACCGTCTTCTACATTGATGGCCCCCAATTTTGATCTGTAGCTCAGTGGTCTCCCTTGTACCCAACTTATATGTTTTGAGTAGTATTTTCAAATTCATATCTCCCAAATGTAGCTCCCAAACAACATCTCATTTAATTGCAAATACAGTCTTCCCGTTGGTCAGACCAAAGGTGTTAATGTAATCATTGACTTTTCTTTCTCTCACATTTCTCATTCAATTGATTGAATGTAAGTATGTTGTAATACCTATGAATATATCATAATATCCCCAATATTAACATTTCTCAACACCACCACTGCACCTTCCTTCATCTAAGCCACCATTCCAACTGGCTGGGTAGATCCTTACAGAGGCCTAAAAAGTGCAGCACAATAGGAACGCATCATCACTCTGACCTCGCTCTTTACTATTGCATGATTGGTAACCCTGGTCCACATACATGGGAGTCTTTGCTCTTCTTTGGAAACATCAGTTGTATTCCCCAATTAGAACTTTCACAGTCTTTTTTTTTTTTTTTTTTTTTTTTTTCCTGCTGGAAGCTATTTTACTGCTAAAAACCCATGTCATACAGTTAATTTCTTCTTCTTTTAATTCTGTGCTCAAATGTCATTTTCTTGACTGCAGATGTCTGAAATATCTATATAATACCATAGACCCAAGGCCTGGCACTCCCCAACCCACTCCAGGATTATTTAAAATTCCCACCTGCAGGTGCTTGTGATATGTATTTGTGCCTACCTTTCATGAGATATAGAGAACTGTATTAGTCTGTTCTCATGTGGCTAATAAAGACATACCTGAGACTGGGTAACTTATAAAGAAAAGAGGTTTTATTGACTCACAGTACTGAAATTTATTTTATGGTCAAGCATATGGCTTTTCTTGGTGAATGTTTTATAAAGACTTGAAAATTGTGCTTATCCTACAATTGAGCATTTTATAAATATCAACTTGTTTTACGTTGTTCAAACTATGATAATTTCTGTCTACATTTCTACTTTTTCTCCCACATGTTGAAAGAGGTGTTTTTAAAAGTCTTAACATGTTTCTATTTCTACCTTTCTACCTGTTCAGGAATTTATAATCTGAATTTAGAAAATCTATTATTAGAGGAATACAGCTTTGTAATCTTCATGTCTTCTGATGAGTAGGCACTTCTGTCATTGTGAAATGTATTTCTTCATCTTTGGTAATACAAGTTATCTTTGAAATCTACTTTAACCTTGATAGAGCCACATCTGATTCCATTTGATTAATGTTTTCAGAATATATCATGTTTAATATTTTGAATCATAGACATAATTTATTTTGTCTTTTTTTTTGGTTTTGTTCTCTTTGTTTAATTCAGTCTCACAATCTGTCTTCTATTTGTTGTATTTAGTCTATTTCTACTTAACAAATTACTAATATTATGGAATTTAAGTTGATTTTAATATTTATTTACTTTTATTTGTCCAATCAATTTTTGTATTTTATTTCTGTCCTTTCTCTTCCTTCTTTTAAGTCAATGCTTATTTTTTAAATTTTTATTTCAACTGATTCAATTTTTTTACTATGTATTTTTGCATTACTTTATTAGATTTTACTCCAGGGGTTATAATATGGCTCCTTAACTAATTTTTCCACTTATAATTTATATGGAATTATTTCAGTTAAAATAATAAAAAAAAAAAATTTTTAGAAGAGTGCAATTCTATCTACCATGCCTCTGTTCTGAAAAAATATAATTTTGGTAAATAAGCTGCAAAAGCATCAATATTAGTTATTATTTGAAAAGTTTTCTTTTAAAGAAATTAGAAAAAAATATAATATATAATATTCTTTGATATTTATCTATATTTTTTGCCATTTCTGGGGTCCTTCATTTCTTCTTATAGAATCAAGTTCCCATATTGTATCACTTTACTTACACTTGAACTTTTAAAAATACCTTTTTGTATGTAGATCTTCTGGCATCAAATTCATTATATGTTTGTTTATCTGAAAATGTTTCTATTTCACTCTTACATTTGAAAAATATTTTTGCTGGATATTTAAGTTTGGGTTGGAAATTTTTCTTTCTTTGAGCACTTAAGAGATGTCATTCTATTTTTTTTAAGTCTTAATTGTTTATGGCAAAAAATTATCTGTCATTCTTATTTTTGTAACCTGTATGATATATCCTTATTATTTGACTTCTTTAAAGATACTTTATTCATTTTTTGTTTGTAGCAGATTTACTATGATATACCTCAATGTAGTTTTCTTTTTTTTCATCATGCTTGAGAGTCACTATTTTTTCAGTATTCATAGATAAGTGTTTTTCACTGAATTAGGAGAAGTAAATACTTATACACACAAACACACATAAATACAGACACATATTTGCATATATGCATAGAAACATAAATATAATGATACATACAAACACACATGTTATATAAATATGTGTTCCATTCCTGTTTGTTTGCTTTATTTAATTTTTACTTGCTCTTCCTTATCAAAATATTCTGGAAAAGAGCTTCGCACAAAATGGAGTAAATTGAAGTCAAATTGAGCTACTGTACTCTGGAGAAGAGTCTGATCTATGTAGCCTAACCTAACCACTCATCCATCTTTACATTAATCATTAAATAGTTAATTATTTAGCATAACTTTTACTTTTATTTTAAATTTATTCTAGAAGACTGGTGAACAAATCCAGAAGACTGGTGAACAAATTATATACAAGATAATACAGACCTTTGTACCACACCTAGGAAGTTGCTTAGCAGCTAGGAAGAGGAAATGTAGGTGGAGGAGGATGTGAAATCATGAGAGTGCTTTTAAAAAATTGAATATAGATAGGAAATTCTCAAGTATTTTGAGTGTCAAAATACAATGTAAAAATTGTGATTATAAAATTATATAAGATAATATTTATTCTAGAGGAGCTTAGAGTCTACTAACGAAGAGAGGACACACAAAGAATGATAAAAAAACAATTATCAGGTAGCAATACTAACTTTCAAAAAACAATCTGAAAAGCGTAATTTTCTGGTAATTGTATTCAATAATACATTTTACATTTAGTCTTATTTATGTTTTTACATTTAGTCTTGAGGTCATGTTGTATTTGGCTCTGATGACTGGCATTTTTTAAACAACCAACTTCAATACTCAGGTTGCTTTTTTTAGAAACCATTGTAGCTCACTGTGCTAAAAAAGATTTTTTTACCATTCAAAAAAAAATCTTCTAATACTGATAACAGGACAACTTTTTATAAAGCCTTTTACCTTATCGAGAGAGTAGCTCACTGCCTTCAAGTAGTTAATAGCACACATAAAAGTATTATTCCTTCAGGCATAAAGTGTTAGGATTCTGTGTTCGTAGATACATGAGTATACCACACAGAAAATACACTTGTGGGTGACTTCGTTTGAGAATAAAAAAGAAAGGAAATACACTGAGGGTTGGTGAAGTGGGTCTTTAAAGAAGCATAAAGCACTTTGGAGGCAGTCAAGAACAGCAAATAGCAACATTTTTTCTCACTCTGGAGAGTTCAAGCCACATTTAACAGTTTGATTTTTTTTTTTCTTTCTTTGAGACAAAGTCTTGCTCTGTTGCCCAGGCTGGAGTTCAGTGGTGCGATCATGGCTGGCTGCAGCCTCCGTGTCCTCTCAAGCAATCCCCTCATGTCAGTCTCCCAAGTAGCTGGAACCACAGGTGCACTACCATACCTGGATAATTTTTTGTTGTTCTTGTTAGAAAAGGGCCTAGGCAGGTTCTTGAATACTGGGCTCAGGTGATTCTTCTGCCTCGTCCACCCAAAATGCTGAGATTACAGGTGTGAGCCAGCTTTGTGATGGTTCACATGAGAAAATGCAACACTAATGTTTAATAGATGTGTTCTTAAAAATAGAAGATATAAATGCCCACATACATGTATGTATTTGTGTATGTATGTGCAAAAAATCCTCACTTAGCATCATCAATAGGTTCTTGGAAACTGCAACTATAAGCAAAATGACAGAGAAGGCCCTCAAATAACATTGTTTAGTTCAGTGTTGTTTTGCTATAATGCTTATGACAAAAACTGGTTTTAGCATACATTATTTTTCTTAACATTGTAGTTTCCAAGAACCTATCAACAAGGTTAAGTGAGGACTTCTATTATATGTATGTATTTTTGTATGTATATATGTGTGTGCTATCCTAATGTACAAATTACCAATATCCTATATACCAATTTATGGAATCCATATATCATATATTGAAGAAGGATTAATTTGGTTTATTTACAATAAATTAACAATATTAATTTTAACTCTGAAAAAAAGTGCCAATATAATTTTAGGGGTTGTGTCTATATTAGTAAGCATGATAGGTGTTAGTAAGTGTTGCAGTATAAAAATATCTGAACTTAGTAAAATTATCCAAGCATTAAAAGCATTAAAATATTTTTGAGATGGCCATTTTTTAGTTGATAATAGGTATCAACTGGGAGTACTGAGGTAAAGGGGCCCAGACCACAGTATTTTTTATTCAGTAAGTAAGCTCAAGTTGTACAAAGGTTGTAGGGTTTTGAAGTTTTATTTCCTTTTAATAGAATATGTGCACATTGATTCAAATGACAATTCCTTGAATCTTTTTTCTCCTATCTGCTTACAGGGTGTAATTTTTCTCCACCAAAATGACTGAGGGGATATATACCTGACTCATTCTTGTACAAACTGCATATCCAAAGAGCTTTATAATCTCACTTCATGCTCATATGTTGTGGTATGATGTCATGGATGAGAGAGGAGTCGTAGTAAGTTTGACCTGTTTTCCTTTTGCATTTGTTTTTCATCATCCTATATTAGGCAACAATATCCTTTTTGCTTTTCACAAGACGAAAGCATTTTCTCTACTCCAAGTTGCAAATGTTTTTTCCTGGTCATGAATATTAAGTTTGAATCTTGTATCTTGTGGCCTCTTCTCAGTAAGCACATATTGACAAGTATTTGCATTAGTGCAGAGCTAGAAGAGAGACTTAGGAGCTGATGGTAGGTCTATCTATGAGGTTATCTTTTTTTGTTTGTTTGTTTTGTTTTTTTGAGATGGAGCATCACAGAAGGCCCATTATTGTGAACCAACCTGTCTGCTGCAGTACAATTCTGACACTAACCATCTGCAGTTAGCGTAGACCTCACAAGCTAAAGAGCACAGTCCCCAACATAACTGCCCTCACTTCAAATGCTAGGTGCATTGTGAGGTTCCCCAGGCCACCTGCACTTATTACCAATGGACTATGAATTCTGTGTTTTCCACATTTCCTTTCAATTTCATAATTTGCTAGAAAGACTCACAAAACACAGAAAAGTATGATTACAGTTTTATTATAAAGGTTACAAATCAGGACCAGCCAAATGAAGAGACACACGAGGTGAAGCCTGGGAGGGCTTTATATGCAGAGCTCCCGTGCCTTGTCTGTGTAGCAGCCTCACTGTCTGGGATATCACCTGAGGTTCTTTTTCTCATGGTCATGGAAATCAAAGATGCGAACACAAAGGGCAAGGTTACAGCAGAAATTCAATAGGTGAATGTTAAAAGAGCAGCTCTCTGTCACAGAGACAGGTCCCAGATGGGTTGCCATGCTGCAATAAAATGTAAGGTTTATGTAAATGAGCTAGTGGGGAGAGGGTATCTTATCTACACAGGGTGCAAAAACCTGGTTAGGACCAGGTGTTGCCATCAGCATAGAGCAGTCTCTGTTTCTGGCACCCCGACCTCACTCTTTTATCATGCAGGTGGGCTCTTAGCTTGGGTGGCTCCACACTGCTTATCCTTCCACTATGCATGTGCCAAAAAGGGGAGTGGGAATCTCTATGCCTGGTCCCAGGTATCTCCTTGCAGCTGCAGGCATCCCCGCCACCACTCTGCAAGCTTCCAGGGTCCTTATCTTAGTGTGCCCAATAAAGGGAAAGGAATGTGCTCATTAAGACCCGGTGTTTTTATTGGAATCCATCATACGTATGTGAAGTTTGGTGATTACCCAGGAAACTCTCCCTCTGTGCTGGAGTTGCCTATCTATGTTTTACAGCCTGATCTTCCAGGCTGCTCTTTATTAGAAGTGATTTCTTTGAACTGCGTGTGGTCAGAAAGAAAGTAATTTCTGAGCTGCTTCTTGTTAGAAGGAAAGTTTTTGCCAGGGGCTCTTTCACCCTAACTAGCTGCCTAAATAATTTCTTTCTGCCTCTGGTATCACTTGTGGAATTAGATGACATCACTGTCATGGCACATTGATTTTGTTCACCAGCCAGGAAGTTCCACTGAACTTGCATATCAAGAATGTTTAATGGACTTTTGCTATGTAGGTGTGTTTGATTTAATCATTGGCTACAAGGCTGAACTCAGTGTCCTGTCTCTCTACTTTCCCTGGAGGTGGGGCTGACTCAAAGCCCTAACTCTCTAATCACAGGGTTGGTCTTTCTGATGACCAGTGCCCTTTATGAGGTATCTGTTTAGCATACACTCAGGTGTGAGCCAAGAGACTAGCAAATAACAAAGACAGTCCTATTGTCAGGGTGCAGGTACAAGAATTTAGTTTTCCTCTCAGGCATCAGGAACAAAGGCCAGTCAAATTCTCTCTCAATCTCTCTCTCTCTCTCTCCTCTCTCTGTGTGTGTGTGTGTGTGTGTGTGTGTGTGTGGTGAGAACACTGAAGATCTATTCTGTTAACAAATTTCACTTATACAATCTATTATTACTAATTGTAGTTACCATGCTGTACATTAGCGATCCAGAACTTATTCATCTTACAACTGAAAGTTTGTTCCCTTTGACCATTGTTCTTTGAATACATTTATTCATTTGTTTGTATCTTTTATTTTATGAATAAAAATATTTTCTATTTTATAATAGGAATTTAACCTAAAATAATAAGATAAGCAAGATTGAAAAAGGCTTGAGGAAACATGGAATTGAATAGGAAAAACAAATAGTTTCTACATGCTCTAGGAAGATTCATGGTTTAAAATTAGTTGTTATAATTACTGTGTACACATTTCATGTCACCCTGCCTAACAAAGTTGCATCATTTTCAATTGCAACACAGTCTAGGCATTCCTCCTCATTGGTTGGAATAAGAAAGTTGGTAGATGAGGCGAAATGCCTTACCCAATAATGTAACAAGAATGTATAAAATTTTGCTTTTGATAATCAAAAAAAGGACTCATGTTTTAGCCTATGAAATAACTCATATTTTCACTTATATAACTGTAAATTATTTTTCTGTCATTAAAATAGCATTCATATGCTATTATCCACAATAAGAAACAACAATAAAAACTGTAATCTATACATGCTTGCATTTGCAAACATTACAATGCATTGCTCCCTCTAACAATTATACATGTTTGTGTGTGTATATGTGTGTGTGTGTGTGTGTGTATGTGTATGCCTTTATCATTCCTGTAAATGTAACATATATTAATTTTTAAAAAATTCTTAGGACACAATCACTATATTATATCAGGTTTATGTTGTAGAACATACATTTTTGATGTTGCCAATTATTTAACAAAGCTGTCTATAATGTGCACTTTTAATGCTGGATGAAAGGTCAAGGGAAGTTTTCAGATACATTACTGAGAAATCAAACCAAAAAAAGTGCTCCTGTTTGTTGTTACCTTTGTGAATTTCTTCTTCACATTAACCTAAACTCATACTAAAATATTTTTGCATAACATATAAATAAATGATAGTTATTTTCTATATTAAAATGGCAAGTTTTCTTGAGGAAATTTTAATCCATTTTCAGCAGAAAGAGATATTTTAGACCTTATTTTTAAAAGTCAGATGGCACAGTAATTTACATGGGGGAAGCCAGAGGTTACTGGCATGTAACACATGACAAGTATAGCCACTTAACCTGACCCCAAGGTAAGACATAAACATTTTTTGGAAGGTATACATTTTGCAGAAGTAAAATATAATGAGGTAAACATGAACTAGAATTTTACTTTCGTAGGATATGTTATTACATATGCAACAGGAGAATGTGTTTTTTAAAACGTTATGGATCCAGAATTTTAGAATGTAAAAAAAAAAATAACTGGTCTGCTTTTGCAAACTGTAGTTTGTGTTGTCTCTACCCCAGAAACATAGATTAAACAGATAACTGGTAAACTCTAAAATCTGCATTTTTTAAACAACATCCAGAATGACTATGATACAGTTAGACTAAGACGTGCTTTCATAACCTATAAAAGATTTCTAAACTTTCTATATAAGAAATATGCTACAGGTCTTTACTGATGTGAAAAGTAAAGACTCTCTATCAAAATATATTTGAGAAATGAATGAACATTTAAAAATATATTGAAAAAGTTGTTTATGTTCATAAAACATACTCCCTTTAACTGTAACTTACTGTTGCTAGGAAACACATACCTAAGCTCAGTATATTTTTGAGAAAATACATGGTTTTGCTGAATGAAACACAAGTAAAATGTTAGTAAATAACCTGGCATCTATCCTTGCCTATTTAATTCTGTTAAGTATTAAATATACTTAAAAATGAAGATGTGCTTTGATGGGTCTATACAGTGTATGATTTCCAACATTTTCAACAATTTTGCATGACTGAGCTCTACATTTGTTGTTGTTTTCTTGTTCTTTTACAGCATCGACAACAACAGAGAAAGTTTCAGAGCATGTATATGTACCCTTGGTAGATCACACTTGATAGCTAGTCTCTTATAAAAAGAAGAAACAGGAGCTGTCCTCTTGAAAGATAAATAATGACAGCATTTCTTAAAATCACCTTGTAGTAGAAGGAGGTCAGAGTCTGTAAAGTGAATGTATTTAGATTTCAAACCTAGGAGAAACATACATTGTCAAGTAGTACCTTTGGGAACTAGTGAGATAAAATAATATATGAGTATATACCAATAGATAAAAACATATCAACAGTGGAATTTTCTAGTGAGATTAAGAAATAGAACAGCTCTAGTTTATTAAGTGATAGTATATTTTACAGACATGTCTAAGTGACAACAGATTTACTTACTAGTCTTTGAACCAAAAGTCAGCATAAGTGAAAGCAAAATGATTCAAAATAATTTTGTGATATTTTATAATAATTTGTTTATACCCTTTTTGTGTTCTGGGTTACATAATTTATCTACTCTCAGTATTTCATGATGAAACTAGAGATAAATCATGATATCTACACAGATACAATGATAAATGAAATAAATCAATATCCTCAGTAGAGTAAGTAACTATTGCTATTTTTAAGGCAAAAAAAATGTAGCTGGGAAGAAATATGTGTTGTTATTTCTTGCTTAGAATTATTTAAATCAACTAATTGGTAGTAAACTTAGCCTTTTCTACTTTGTATGTGTATATATCTTCATATTTAAGTTTGATGAATGTTATTGCCTCTTGGGAAAAATGGAAATGGATGTATTATTACTTTAGTATTGGTAATATTTTTGTAAATTTAGGTCCTCAATTGATAATATTTTTTCTCAGAGAAAAATAAATGAATATTCTTTCCAATGTAGAGATAATATCCACAATATTTTTAATAGTAAAACAGTAAAAAAGTACTTCTCAGTTTTTTTGTTTTTTTGTTTGTTTGTTTGTTTTTTGTTTTTTGTGTTTTTTCTGAGATGGAGTCTCTCTCTGTCGCCCAGGCTGGAGTGCAGTGGCACGATCTCAAATCACTGCAAACTCTGCCTCCCAGGTTCATGCCATTCTCCTGCCTCAGCCTCCTGAGTAGCTGGGACTACAGGCACCCACCACCACACCCGGCTAATTTTTTGTATTTTTGGTAGAGATGGGGTTTCACAGTGTTATCCAGGATGGTCTCGATCTCCTGACCTCATGATCTGCCCACCTCAGCCTCCCAAAGTGCTGGGATTACAGGCATTAGTCACCATGCCTGGCCCCAGTAATTCTTAGAATAAGGAGTTCATTTTTTTTAAGGGAGCCTATTTTGTTGTTGAATAGATCTAGCATGGGAAAATATATTTGATATCTTCAATGAATTTGTTTTTATTATTTTTATGTATTTATTTTTGTTGTCGTTTCTGGAGTAAAAAATATGTGATGTTTTCTCCACCATTCATAACTAGCCCTTCAAGGATGTAAAAATGGTTTTTCTAGTTGTTTGCCTCTCACAGAACAATCTTCTAGTTAGAAGTATAGCCCCTGATGATAGACCCCACTATAGCATTTTAAAGTAGGATCCTTAATTTGATAGCTAATTGAACTTTAATGGGTTACTTTATAGCTCTAAACGTGTTTTCTATCTTTAAAATGAGAATAAATTAAAACATTTTACATCCTAGGAAACTTGTACGTATAAAACGACACACACACACACACACAACACTAAAACTAAAACTAAAACTAAAACTAAAACTAAAACTAGAACTAAAACTAGAACTAGAACTAAAACTAAAACTAAAACTAAAACTAAATTAACCCTGGTAGGGAATATAAACTCAACTAATATTAGCTTCTTTGATCACAGTTTAAGTGAATTCACATTTCTCTCAATGATAATTATAAGAACTATTTTACATACCTTGCTAAAATAAAAATACAATGTCTCTAACATCTACTTCCATTTTCTAATTTCTATCTTAATTCATCTATCAAATTCACTTGATTATTCTGCCACCATATTGATGGCAGTGACAGCCCATCTAAAGTGGCCTCTTTCATGGTGCTGACTGCAATGAGGGAAGTGCAGACAGGGCTGCATGTTCCATGGATCCAGTTGGAGCCAGGATCAGGTGGGAGCCCCAACCCCTTTCAAGTTGTAGGTTTGGGAGCCCTGCCCTCTCGGGTGCAGCTGCAGCCACCAAGTCTCGGCTGCAGACACCAAGTCTTGGCTGCAGACATGGGCATCTCTGCACTCTTGGAGGCCCAGGTAGCCCCCCAGCTCCCACAGACTCAAAATGCCTGCATCCACTGCCTAGCCTCTCCCTGCTTCCAGCACCCACTCTGATTTTTAAGCAAAATGTGACTTAGCCCATTCACTGTCATGACCTGGTTAGATGTGACAGCCACCGGGGCAGTGCCAACATGCCAGCTCCCTGCTGCCGCATCCCACTCTGGATTTTGGGCACCAATAAACATGGGAGGGAGGCTGAGGGGGAATAAGGGTGGCTCTCCACAGGGCTTCAGGCATCCTTCAGCATGAACAGCCTGGGTGCTGTGGACACCACGGATAGCAAGTTAATGGTGGCAGGAGGCACACAGGGTCCTGAGTGGAAAGGAACAGGTACCCTATTAAACTCCACCTTCAGACCAGGGATAGCTTGAGACCTGGGGCCTGGGGGTCCATTTCCATGAACCGGAGTGAGAATATATGGTGCTTTCTTCAGGCCTATCCATTGCCAGTCATGGACCAATCAGCATGCATGTCCTCCTCTCTGAAGCCCATAAAAATCCCGGACTCAGCCAGACTCTGGCAGATGATGGGACAATCTGCCTGCAGAGCCCAGCTACCCACTGTGGGTCTCCTCTCTGCTGAAAGCTGAACACTCATCAGGATGCCCTGCCTTCAGTGAGGAGTTACCCACTGTGGGTCTCCTCTGAGCTGTTCTGCCACTCAATAAAGCACGCCTTTACCATTCACACCTCCCTCTTGGCCACATTCCTCATTCAATCTGGACACGGGACAAAAATTCAGGACCTGCCAAATGGCAGGACTGAAAGAAGTGTAACAGAGGCCGGGCGTGGTGGTTCACGCCTGTAATCCCAGCACTTTGGGAGGCCGAGACGGGTGGATCACGAGGTCAGGAGATCGAGACCATCCTGGCTAACACGGTGAAACCCCATCTCTACTAAAAAATACAAAAAACTAGCCGGGCGAGGTGGCGGACGCCTGTAGTCCCAGCTACTCGGGAGGTGGAGGCAGGAGAATGGCATGAACCCGGGAGGCGGAGCTTGCAGTGAGCCAAGATCCGGCCACTGCACTCCAGCCTGGGCGACAGAGCGAGACTCCGTCTCAAAAAAAAAAAAAAAAAAAAAAAAAAAAAAAAGAAGTGTAACAGAAACAAGACTGAAACACACTCCTTGCTTGCCATATTATGGGCACCAAAAAAGAGAGAAGAAAGAGTGAGAGAAGAGCTGTGGGCCTTCAAGGAGCCCAGACCTAGGAGCTCCCTGAACCAGGGCTGTGACAGTCTCTTTGGGGCTCTGTGGTTCCTGGTGTCTCTAAGCTTCCAGGCACCACTGCATGTCCCAGTGCCACCCATGAAAGCTGCTTGCAGTACACCTGGTCCGGCTGCAGCCTCACAGGGAGCCATCACCCATGCCGGTGCCTGGAACTGCCCACCCAACTGAAGCCAGCATACGTGGTCATGTGCAGTGACCAGACCTAACGATTGCTCACAAATACACCCCTCACAGCTCTGCTCTTGGTTTGTCCTTGGCGGGCATGGGATCCAGGCCGGTACTGTGAACCGAGTGCAGCCTGCCAGGCCAAGTGGGCAGAATGAGTACAGCAGGCCCCAGCAAAACTCAGGCAAAGGCACCACTGGCCTCAGATGTTTCCAGCCAGAAAAGCAATACCTCAAGTATCCTGTGACAATATCAAAAAGCAAAATGAATTGTCAATAATAATCTTTAGTTGTCAATGTTCATCATAAGAATACTTTTTGTTCAGAACTGTGACTTATTTCACAAAGTATTTCCAAATAATGTCTATTAATGTGTTTTCAGACATTGCTGGGACTTAGTTCAAACTTAACAGTGTCCAGAACTTGTCTTACTACTTCATAAAATTAAAACAAATGTGCATAACTCCCAGCTTCTGACAGTCTTACATATCTGAAGTATATAACAATTAATGTTCCTCATAAACTCAGATGAATCAGAGAATATTTTGCAGTACCAAAGAACAAATACATATAAATACTATTACATTTACCTATTAATAGTATAATATTATGGGAGATAAATTTTACAACTAATTACAATTTCATGAGACAAGTTCAGTGAAATTCCACTCTTAAAAAGTGAAAACTTCAAAATCAAATGTTACTTGAAACCTATAATTTTTAAATAATCTCAAAACTTATCAACAGTCATTTATACTTGTGACTAATTGCTTTAAAATTTGGTTTCTCTATTCTTTTTTTGATTGTATTATTTTCTCCAGAATTGTCCAGAGATGAAGATTATTCATCTCCCCTCTATTAACATTTTATACTCAAGGGCTGATTGTAATATTATGCAAAATAGAACTCACCAAAATAGCTGAAATAAAGAGAGGGCACTAAATAATGTGTCCCAAATCACTCCAGATGTGGGAAACTTCCTTTGAAATGCCAAATGCATGGTTTTGAATGCCCTATTAATGTATATTGAGTGGGTTGATGAGTTATATTATAAGATAAATTGTGAATTGTTGGATGTGCTCTTCAACTTCAGTTCTAATTACAATGTAGTCAACTCTTGATTATCCATTGTAATGAAGACACGAAGTGTAGAGATAAACAAAATCTACAGATTTTTCTCACACTTCTAAAAACCAACAGTTTTACTGTTTTTGCATGCAACCTTTATTTGCCCTCCACATTCTCTTGCCTTCTAAGCATCCTTAATTAAGTAATAAAATAAACTGAAATTGAACAGGCCTACGTTAGTATATGTCTGATATTTGAAAAAGAATAGTTAAATTTACAAGATGTTATCTGAAATTTCTGTCTCTGTAAAGGCATGGAGATTTTAAATAATAAATGAGTATGTTCCAATTATGATTCCATTGTTCCTTCATTGTTATGCATAATAATATGGACTTATGTATTCAGAGAAATAATCATGACTATTCCACATACATGCATTATATAGATAGATTTGTCCCTTTTACACAGTATTAGAAATTTGAGTATATCTGGATCTGTACTCCTCAAATATTTTTCTTTTTGTTGTTTAAATCAATTGACTATCTGGAGTAAAATACCCCAAGTCCAATTATAGGATAAACCCTAAAATAAGCCTAATAGTTTTAAAGAAAAATAACATAACTCTAAAAATGTCTACATCCTTTTTTCCTTTGAAATTAACCAGCTACGGGGGGTGAGGCTAATATTTTAATACAAATATTTTTCAAGGCTTAATTTGAAAGATTTGGCTAGCTCTTTTAATAGTCAAGAGATCAGGCAGGCATTAAGAGGTCAACATTCATTATTGTGCTGGAACCTATTTTCATGGGTTTCTGAGAGCTGATTCCTATTATTTCAGGAATTTTGCTAACAGGTTGTTTAACATTGGTGGCTTAAAATAGACAGTGGGTAGGAGTATCTACAGCACCAAAATTTGCAAAGCATAAAAATCTGAGCTTTTTGCCCCCTACTTTTTTTTTTTTTTTTTTTTTTTTGAGAGTCCATTACCAGCACACACACCTGTCAGCATTAGATTAGTTTCTTATTTTTATATGGCTAATGGGGAAAAATTTAAAAGGGTTGACATTGAGGGTGAGGAGAAGCATAATAATTAATATTATTCTACACAATAATATGAAGAATCAGTTTCTTTGTAGAACCAGACTTGTAAATTCCGAATTACACTTAAGGGATTTAGCAAATGTTATGCTTCCTGATCTTGTGTCACAGTTTAAATACCCATTCTTTGTTTCTCAGACCTTGTATTCCTGTCTAAAAAATAAAGTCTTTGTCTTATTCTCTTTTCTCAAGACTCTGTTTCATAAGTTCCATGCAATTAAGATCTGGGTCTATTATGCACATAAAGCTTATTATTATGCCTTCAGCAACAAACCCAATTCCTTGAATGTAGTAACCATCCAAACATATTGATGAATGAATGAATCATTTGCTCAGTACTAGATGCTCTGGGTTCTAGTCAAGATTTTACTAGCCTCCTGGCAACTAACTCCCAAGAAATAGATTCCTAGCTCCAATACTAAGCTAGCTAAGATTTATGTAAAAAAAAAAAAAAAAAAAAAACAAAAAAAAAACTCATGTGTTTGAAATCGTCTGCCTAATAGTTGAAGTTGTTCCTCTGTGGTGATGGTGTGAACAGCGTTCTGACTGTTTCCTGTGTTCAGTATATCATTACTTATTTGCCTACTGGCCTTTTATATCTCCTTGTGTCTTTATATGCTTCTCTCTAGGAGTCTGTTTTGTTGCTATCTTCAGACACACCCTAGGCTGATTGATTGATGACCATCCCTCCCAAAAGAATGAAAAATTAAAAAGAAAGCAAAAACAAAATATGAATAACAACCATAAAGCATTTCTATTTTGTTCAAGTAAATAGTGCAAGAAAATCACAATGTTACTATGCACATCTTAAGAAGAAAAAGCAGACTTTCTTCTGGTGATACTGTAAGTCTATTTTTCACTGAGAAAAATGTTCAGCAGCCAAGACATGCCACTTGCCACCCCACTGAGTCTTCATTGACTTTTCTTTGCTCCTCTGCAGGCTTTACAAGAATGAAACCAAACTATCACCATTGTTATCGTGACAGAATTACCTAGGTTTTTTTCTCATCCCCGGTTACATGACACATAATTCCTCATACTGTCCATCTGACTTGATTCTGGAAACTAAGGAGTTTCTCATGAATTGTGTCACATTGCAGTAAGCATGTGAGAAGCAGTGTAAAGGATTTCAGCTTCAGTAAAAGGGAAGTAAGTGGTAAAGAAGTGATTGTAAGTGGGCAAGAAGTCAGAAAGAAGTAAAGAATAACATCATATGTATCTATAAGATAGAGAATATAATGTTACTAAATTTGATTGGCTGGGCACAGTGGCTCACACCTGTAACCTCAGCATTTTGGGAGGTCAAGGTAAGAGGATCACTTGGGCCTATGTGTTTGAGACCAGCCTGAGCAATATAGCAAGACTTTCTGACTACAAGAAAGAAAAGAAATTAGCCAGGTATCTTGGTGCACACCTGTGGTCCCGGCTACTTGGGAGACTGTGGTGGGAAAGACAGCTTGAGGCCAGGAGATTGACTGAGGCTACAGTGAGCCAAGATCAGGGAACTGCATTCCAGCCTGAGCAACAGAGCAAGACCACGTCTCAAACAAACAAACATACAAATATATATATATATATATATATATATGTACACACACACACGTAGTACATTGTATTCTTGCTCTTCAAGAAATATGTTCTTCTAGAGCGTATAATATACAAAAAATCTAATCTAAATATATATTTACATATTTATATTTAAAAATATACTTCTTATATATTTATAAAATTATATTATACATATTTATATAAAAATAAATTTGATTATACAGATGTAAAAGAATTACGAGAATATTTGCCATGCCCATTTTAAAAAGACCATTTAAACCTGCCACAATGTAAGAAAAAAAAAGGGAGAACTATTTGAAGAAACCTCATAAATAAATAAATATGAGCTACCAGTCTTGCCAAGAAGTACTGGAGAGCATATGCTGACTCTATACCGTGTCTTAACAGAGCACGATGGCACTCTGCTCCCACGTTGAAAAATATCTCGGAGCAGCAAAGGAAACATCTGTAGAGATTTGGACAAACCAATCACAGCTGTGCCAACATATGGCAAGCTGATTAACGTGTGTGTCATTAGTAATAATGAACTATGAGAAAATTTTATGCACATAAACTGTTTATTTTTAAAATGTAAGTCTTTCTTTCCAACTTTATTTTTTTTAATTTTTTGATCAAAAGATAATTAAAGATATAAGAACCTCAAATTTCAAAAAATTCCAATGAAGTTTATAATTTAATGATTAGGATATTCAGATAAGCATATTCTGAATCATGACATCAGAAGACCCTCTTCCTTTAATGGGCCTTTGTATCCTTCAGGAATGACCTCTCATGGAGGCCTCTAGTATTTGGCATTTGTAAAATTTTGCTCCAGAAATGTAAAATATAGTGTTTCTCTTTTTGGATGCTAATGTGGGTAATTCCTGAGATGACTTTATTTTTTGTCTCAGCAGTAGAGATCTGAACTCTTTGTTATTGAAACAGATCCATTCAATGGCAAAGAGGAAGCCCTGCCTTGAGGAACTAATGCAGGCATTCTCAAGAGAGGAAGTATTGCCCCAGGGGAGCATAACTAGTTCGTGAAATAAAAGCAAATCTTAGTTATTACAATGGCTGTGGTCTTCCAAAGAACTACCGTAAATAAGCGTATATATGGTATATATGTGATAGTAAAACTTCGTGGAAGTTGGGAGAGTGATTAGGAGGAAAAAAAGTTTAATAAGGCACCTTAATGGGTGATAATATGAAAAAATAAGGCTTATTAACTCTGGGTTAAGGTATCCCTAGTTCCAGATGGGAGTTGTCAATCCATGGGACTAGAACCAGCTCTCAGAACCTAACTGAAGAACAAGAATACAGTCGCACAGCTGGGAGAGCAGGTAAATGTGCAGCAGGTATTTATTTGGAGTTAATGGTGTCGTAGACATTTAGAAAGTAAAATGCACAGATCAAGAATCTCATGAAATGAGGGAGTACAGTTGCCATGTAAAATATAGCACACTCAGTAAAATTTGAATTTCAGATAAACAATAAATAATTTGGGACATATTTATACTAAAACATTATTCATTATCTTAAATCCAAATTTAACTCTGCTCTGTATTTTTATTTTAGAATTCTCTTAACTCTTTTCTGCCAAAATGCCGGTTTTCCATAGGATCAAGATGAAAATAAATCAATGATCCTAAAACCTTGTGTTCTGTCTAAATGTTCATGGTTTTTCAAAAGGCTCTATTTATTCCCAAAGTTAATATATAAGTTAAGTTACTTTTCTAAATTCAAAAAGTCTAAGCTACTAATCTACTTCATTTTCCTCCACAATCTTCTCCCTACCTCACCATCCCTGTTACCTTGGATCAATCTATCTCTGCTGATATAGAAACCACTTAGAAATAAAAATACAAAAGTACATACAGCTACAGGCACTTAAATATTTATAGTTACACCACAAGGAACTCTTAATAATCTTCTCTGTTAAGCAAGAGGACAGAGAAACATTCCATTTACTCCTCATCTACTGAAACATTGTTACAAATTTGCATTTGGTAGAAAGGTAGACAGGTAGATAAATAGAAGAAATAAAGTAATAGCGAGGTCTTGTCTCTGATCCATTGATAAATACATAATACATTGTCAATCAGCTGACAATTCTCCTTCACTTTAATACCTCCATGACTTATGAATTTCTTATCATTAGAAAATCATGTATTTTCATAGGCCTGGGTTGTTCTCAGACTTTGAGAACTGCTGTTTTGCCATTTTCTTCATTTTCTCCTGATACATTCCTCCATGTCATTAATTATTACTAATATTGAGTTATAATCAACTCTTACTACCTATAGTCTGAGGACTTGCATGACTGTAAGGAATAATAACCTTTTCCTAAAACATGAAATTTAATGAGAAAATAAAATCACTGAGTGGGAATTCAGTCTGAATCAGACTTACAGTTCTAAATAGACGTACTGACGAATCAGGAGAAAATTAGCTATGCCGATATCGTGAGCAATGTGCAGCGTGTAGTCAAAAAAACTAACTAAACAACCTTCTATATTTCAGAAATTATACACATACATTTAATGAAAGTAGGACCTATTAAATGTCAAAATTCTTTGCTCAACTAAACTGTAGTCAGCCTTCTTTTGAACCTACCCCTAGACTCATCTGTGAACTACCTTGTAAACTTCAGTTTGAGCAAACAACACTGACAGGACTGTGTAGTTAATCTTCCCCTCCCTCAATAACAGATCACTCTCAATATCTGATTAGGATTTGTCACTCCCTGCGCTTAATACCTGATCACCCTGGCCTGCTTTCAGCAGGAATCCTGTTAGGTTGATTCAGCCAGAACTCCCCCCAAATACCATGTTTCCTCTTAGAAATTTCCCATCCACAGATTCCTGTTTCTTGGCTATAAGTTGCCATTGTCCCCGGTGTAGTCAGAATGGAACCCATTCTTATTCTGTGGTCTCTCTTCCCTTAATGAAATAGTCCTGAATTAAACTTGTTTTCACTACTTTAACTTCTGCCCAGCTCTGGTTTCCTTTGGCACACCATTCACTCATACATTAAATAAACGGGAGGGAACATCCAGTGTTACGACACCTTTGAAAAAAACTTTTATAAAAGATAAGGGGACTAGGATCAGCAAATAAAGACAAGTCATTTATCCATTTACATCTAAAGCTTCTCTCTTAGCTTGGGGTATTTGGGCCATAATAAGAGAATATTTAGTTGCTAGTGAGAAGCCATTTAAGAGCTGCAGTAAACCAGCTTCCAAGGACACAACTATATTTCACATTTCTCAGAGATTTAAAAATAAAACAATTAAAAATTACAAAAAAAGTTATTACTTGGACTATGAAGAGCATGTAAATATGTGTTTATGTTCACAACATACCTTAAATGTTTTAATAAATGGGTAAATATTTTTGTACATTTGCTGAATTTTCACTGAAAATTGAGTCACAAAATTAAATTTGAAAAAGATCTTATAAATCTGAATATAAATCAGTAAAATATAAATTAGTGTTTCTGTGAAAGAGTCTCTAAGCCAACCTACACAGATTCTAGAAAGCACTAACGGAGCATTTTCCAGTCTGATTTGAAGAAGCTACATAACATATTGAAAAAGTTAATATATCTTTTGTGTCTAATATGAATGGGGTGAATAAAAGGCATTTAAGGCAGGGCGCGGTGGCTCATGCCTGTAATCCCAGCACTTTGGGAGCCCACGGGGGTGGATCACAAGGTCAGGAGATCGAGACCTTCCTGGCTAAGATGTTGAAACCCCGTCTCTACTAAAAATACAAAAAATTAATTGAGCATGGTGGCGGGCGCCTATAGTCCCAGCTACTCGAGAGGCTGAGGCAGGAGAATGGCGTGAACCAGGGAGGCGGAGCTTGCAATGAGACAAGATCAAGCCACTACACTCCAGTCTGGGTGACAGAGTGAGACTCTATCTCAAAAAAAGAAAAAAAAAGGCATTTAAAAAAATAAGGATAACTAAGCTGAAAAAAATTATTGTATTGTTTTATAGGGCCTATGCAAAAGTCAGACATTTTCATCTAGTGATCAGTTTTACTCCTTGACACTTTCAATTCCCTTCACTCCATCTCCTCTAATTTTTAATTGAGTACACATAATTAATCCTAATACATATTAAATCTCCTTGCAATATATATTGAATACTTTCATCTTTAAAACTCATGAGCTCATTTACTCTAACAATATATTTCCTTTAATAAATACTCCTTTAATAATTAAGATAAACATGTTTATCTTCTGTACTTGAATTTTCTAAATTTCTGGTCCTGTGTATTCAACAATAAAGGGACATTCCTTTTGATGGCTGCTTAATGCGTGAGAATGACATTTACTGTACAAATTCAACCAAACAGAAAGGATTACCAGTTTTTGTAGTCATACACTTTAATATCAAGACTTCCAGCATGAGGCATCACAAAGATAAGTGAGACACTGAAAAATTAAAGATTAGAAGTCCAACAAAGTTTTTTTGTTTTTGTTTTTTGTTTTTTGAGACGGAGTTTTGCTCTTGTCACTCAGGCTGCAGTGCAATGGCACGATCTCGGCTCATTGCAACTTCTTCCTCCCAGGGTCAAGCAATTCTCATGCCTCAGCCTCCTGAGTAGCTGGGATTACAGGCGCCTGCCACCACGCCCGGCTTATTATTGTATTTGTAGTAGAGACTGGGTTTCACCATGTTGGCCAGGCTAGTCTCAGACTCCTGACCTCAGGTGATCTGCCCACCTCGGCCTCCCAAACTGCTGGGATTACAGGTTGTGAGCCACCACACGTGGCCCCAAGAAAGGATGTTTATGTTTCAATGTCAGGATCAATGTAAGAAGTTTAAGAAGCAAGAATATTGGAACTCAAAATAATTAGGCTTTATAATGGGGCCAACAACCTTTTTGACAATTGCCTAGAGTAACCTGAAAATGAGAACATCTTTGAGTCTATAGATGTGATTTTGGGAAATCTATTTGAGAGTGTTATAAAGGAAAAAGAAATCCCCTACCCACATTTTATGAGGCCTAAAACATCTACTAGTTAAACCACCCTCCCAAACCGTGATATTTCCTACTTCAATATTTTATTTATTCTGTTCTCTCTTCCTGGATTATTTTGACAACATTACTTTTCTTCACTAATTCAGTTCATCCAGGACTAAGCTCAATAATTATTCCCTCGAGCAAGCCTCCATAAACTACAATATTTCAGATGCTACCACATTCTTTCAAATTATGTTTTCTTCTACCTCAAGTGTATTGTGTTGACTGCGTTTTCTCATTATGATTGGCCTTGATAAGTAAACCCCTAAGGCCAGGAAGGGCCATGTTTATTCTTTTATTGCAACAGCAACAGTAAAACCCCAGGTCAATATGACGATATTAATAAATGTTGCAATGGGCTAGGTACTGTATGTAAGAAAAGATAAGACTCTTCTGAGTCAAGACTTAGAAAACTCCAACTCATAGTAGTAAGAGTAACTCATTGTTCTAAGGGACAAAAAATACAGGAGTAAAGAAGCCAAATTTCCTGCCCTTGTTGGGTGAGGAGAGCAATAATGTTGAACAGTATATGATACCAAATATGGTAATATATATTATGTCATATGTAAAATACCATATATGGTAATGTTGGATGGTGTAAGATACAGGCAAATGTGGTTGCTAATTTGTGTAAAGTTGTATGAAAGTCTATAGTGACATGGAATAGGACTTGAAATATTTTGGAAAATAGTGCTACAGGCAGAAAAATTGGGAAATACTGAAGTACAAAATTCCTGACTTGAGAGAACTCTTGGAAGCATTTTGAACCAAAAAAATAAAAATATAAAACTACTGCAACTGGAGTAATGTGATCCATGTTTGAAGGGAGATAGGAGGCCAAATGGTGACTATGGTTGAGACTCTAGTATTTGATTAAAGACCTAGGCTCCTGTAGGGACTGTGGTTTTCATGCTAAAGAAATGCTAAATTTTGAGGAATTTTGAATAGTTTATTGCCGCTATTGACTTACATTTTGAAAAATAACTCTAGATGCTATGTAGATGTGAAAGTCAAGCCTTCTCATATAATCGGTTGCAATCCTGTGCTAGTATCCGTGCACCCAGAGCCATGGTGATGGCCCTCGGCCAAACCTAAATGAAATGTACTAATTATTGGCTGCCATATTTACTGTTTCACAGCCTTCATTGGTGATACCTCCAAGTACTAGAAAATCCAAGGCATCTAGGATCTAGCGTGGACTCTCCAGCAAACCACAGTAGCCGTATGAAAGAATGACCACACTGTTGAAAGGAAACCAAACAAACTAAAACAATAATAACAATAACAAAAAAACAAAAACCCTATCTAAAGGTCAGCAACTTCAAAGATCAAAGGTAGATAGCCCACAAAAATGAGAATCAATGCAAAAAGGCTGAAACTCAAAAAGCCAAAGAGCCTCCTTTCTTACAAATGACTTCAACACCTCTCCAGCAAACGTTCAGAACTGTGCTGACACTGATATGGCTGAAATGACAGAAACGGCTTGAGAATGTCGATAAAAATGACTTTGCTGAGCTAAAGGAGCATGTTGTAACCGATGCAAAGACTCTAAGAATCATAGTAAAACAATGCAGGAGCTGACAAGCAAAAATAACTAATATAGAAAGAAACATAACTGACCTGATAGAGTTGAAAAACATAGTACAAAAACTTCACAACACAATCACAAGTATTAATAGCAGAATAGACCAAGTGAAGAAAAGAATCTCAGAGTTTGAAGACTGTCTTTCTGAAATAAGACAGGCAGACAAGAATAGAGAAAAAAAGAATGAGAAGGAATGAAAAAAACCTTCGAGAAATGTGGGATTATGTAAAGAGACTGTATGTACAACTGATTGGGGTACCCAAAAGAGACAGGGAGAATGGAACCAATTTGGAAAACGTATTTCAAGATATCATCCAAGAGAGCTTCCCCAACCTAGCATGACAAGCCAACATTCAAATTCGAGAAATCCAGAGAACCGAAATAAGATACTCCATGAGAAGATCATCTCCAAAACACATAGTCATCAGATTCTCCAAGGTCAAAATGAAAGAAAAAATGATAAGGGAAGCCAGAGAGAAAGCCCAGGTCACCTACAAAGGAAAGCACATCATACTAACAGTCGACTTTTCAGTAGAAACTCTACACAAGAAGAGACTGAGAGCCAATATTCAATATTCTTAAAGAAAATAATTTCCAACCCAGAATTTTGTATCTGGCCAAATTCAGCTACAAAAGCGAAGGAGAAATAAGATATTTTTCAGACAAGCAAATGCTGAGGTAATTCATTACCACTAGTATGCAGATCAGTCACACTATGAAGCAACCACATAAACAGGTCTGCTAAATAACCAGCTAACATCATAATGACAGGATCAAATCTACATATAACAATACTAACCTTAAATGTAAATGGGATAAATGTCCCAATTAAAATATACAGAATGACAAGCTGGGTAAAGAACCAAGACCCACTAGTATGTGTGAAGAGACCCATCTCACATGCAATGACACCCATAGGCTCAAAATAAATGGATGGAAGAAAATTGACCAAGCAAATGGAAAACAGGAAAAAGCAGGGGTTGCAATCCTAGTTTCTGACATATCAAACTTTAAACCAACAAAAATTTAAAAAAGACAAAGAAGAGCATTACATAATAGTAAAGGGTTTATTTCAACAAGAAGAGCTAACTATCCTAAATATATATATATGCACTCAATACAAGAGCACCCAGATTCACAAAGCAAGTTCTTAGAAACCCTCAAAGAGACTTAGACTCTCACACAATAATAGTGGGAGAATTTAACACCCCACTGACAATATTAGACAGATCATCAAGGCAGAAAATTAACGGAGATATTCAGGACCTGAACCCTGGATCAAGTGGACCTGATAGTTATCTACAGAACTCCGCACCTCAAAACAACAGAATAAAGTTGATCATGTAATCAAAAGTAAAACACTCCTCAGCAAATGCAAAATAACTGAAATCGTAACAGTCTCTCAGACCACAGCACAATCAAATTAGAACTCAAGATTAAGACATTTACTCAAAACCATACAACTACATGGAAATTGAACAACCTACTCCTGAATGACTTGTGGGTAAATAATGAAATTAAGACAGAAATCAAGAAGTTCATTGAAATTAATTAGAACAAAGATACAACATATCAGAATCTCTGGGATGCAGCTAAAGTGGTGTTAAAAGGGACATTTCCACCACTAGATGCCCACATCAAAAAGCTGAAAAGATCTCAAGTTAAAAACACAACATCAAAACTAAAAGAACTAGAGAACCAAGAGCAAACAAACCCCAAAGCTAGCAGAAGACAAGAAATAACCAAGATCTGAGCTGAACTGAAGGAGACAGAGACATGAAAAATACTTCAAAAATTAATTAATTAAGGAGCTGTTTTATTTAAAAATTAATAAAATAGACCAGTAGCTAGACTAATAAAGAAGAAAAAAGAGAAAATTCAAAAAAACACAATCAGAAATGATAAGGGGAATATCACCACTGACCCCACAGAAATACAAACAATCATCAGAGAATATTATAAACACTTCTAAGCACATAAACTAGAAAATCTAGAAGAAATGGATAAATTCATGGACACATATATATCCTCTCAAGACTGAACCAGGAAGAAATTGAATCCGTGAACAGAGCAATAACAAGTTTTGAAATTGAGGCAGTAATAAATAGCCTACCAATCATAAAAAGCTTAGGACCAGATGGATTCACAGCTGAATTCTATCAGAGGTACAAAGACGAGCTGGTACCATTCCTCTTGAAATTGTTTCAAAAAAATGAAAAGAATGAATTTCTCCTTATCACATTCTAGGAAGGTCAACATCATCCTTGATACTAAAACCTTGCAGAGATACAACAACAAAATAGAGAACTTCAAGCCAATGTACTTGATGAACATCACTGTATAAATTCTCAGAAAAATACTGTCAAACCAAATCCAGCAGCTCATCAACAAACTTACCCACCACAATCAAATGGCCTTCAACCCTGGATTGCAAGGCTAGTTCAACATACACAAATCAATAAATGTGATTTATCACATAAACAGAACTAAAGACAAAAACCACATGATTATCTCAATGGGTGCAGAAAAGTCCTTCAATGAAATTCAACATCCTTTCATGTTAAAAACTCTTGGTAAACTAGGTATTCAAGGCAACATATATGAAAATAATAAGAGCCACCTATGACAAACCCACAGCCAATATCATACTGAATGGCCAAATTTGGAAGCATTCTCCTTCAAAACCTGCACAAGACAAGGTTGCACTCCCTCATAACTCTTATTGAATACAGTATTGGAAGTTCTGGCCAGAGCAATCAGGCAAGAGAAAAAAAATAAAGAGTGTTCAGATAGGAAGTAAAACATCTGTGTTTGCAGATTACATTATCCTATATCTAGAAAACCCCATTGTCTCAGTCAAAAAGCTTCCTAAGCTGATAAACAACTTTAGCAAAGTCTCAAGATATAATATCAATGCGCAAAAATCATTAGCATTCCTATACACCAACAACAGGCAAGCCAAGAACCTAATCATGAATGACCTCCCATTTACAACTGCCACAAAAAGAATAAAATACCTAAGAGTACAGCTCACAAAAGAAGTGAAGAAACTATTCAAGGAGAACTATAAACCACTGCTCAAGAAATCATAGATGACACAAAAAAATGGAAAAGCATTCTATACTCATGGACAGGAAGAATCAATATTATGAAAATGGCCATATTGCCTCAAGCAATTTATAGATTCAATTTATAGTTTATTCCCATCAAACTACCATTGACATTCGTCACGGAATTAGAAAAAAACTATTTTAAAATTCATTTGGAACCAAAAAAATGCCCAAATAGCCAAAAAATCCTAAGCAAAAAGAACAAAGCTGGAAGCATAACGCTACCCAAATTCAAACTATACTACAGGGCTACAGTAACCAAAAAAAGCATAGTACTGCTAAAAGATCAGACACATAGATCCATGGAACAGAATAGGGAACCTAAAAATAAGACCGCACGCCTACAATCATCTGATCTTCGACAAAGCTAGCAAAAACTAGCAATGGGGAAATAATTCCCTATTTAATAAATGGTACTGGGAGAATTGGATAACCATATGCAGAAAGTTGAAACTGGACCCCTTCCTTACACCATATACAAAAATCAACTCAAGATGGATTAAAGAATTAAATGTAAAACTCAAAACTATAAAACCCTAGGGAAAAAAAAAAAAAAAAAAACTTATGCAATACCATTCAGAACATAGGTACAGGCAAAGATTTCATGACTAGATGTCAAAAGCCATTGAGGCAAAAACAAAAATTGACAAATATGGAATAATTAAACTAAAGAGCTTCTGCACAGCAAAAGAAACTATCAACAGAGTAAACAGACCACCTAAAAGAATGGGAGAAAATTTTGCAATCTCTTTCTCTGACAAAGGTCTAATATCTGCATCTATAAGAAACTTAAACAAAGTTACAAGAAAAAATACACAATCCCATTAAAAAGTGGCCAAATGACATGAACAGACATTTCTGAAAAGAAAGCATACCTGCAGCCAACAAACCCATGTAAAAAAGCTCAACATCACTGATCATTAGAGAAATGCAAATCAAAACACAATGAGATACCATTTCACACCAGTCAGAATGGCTATTATTAAAAAGTCAAAAACTAACAGATGCTGGCATGGTAGTGGAGAAAATGGAACACTTTTACACTGTTAGTGGGAGTATACATTGGTTCAACCATTGTGGAAGACAGCATGGTGATTCCTCAAAGACCTAGAAGCAGAATGTCTTTCAACCCAACAATCTCATTACTGGGTATATGCGCAAAGAAATATAAATTGTTCTTTTATAAAGACATATGCAGAATATGTTCATTGCAGCATTACCCACAATATTAAAAACCTAAATGCCCATCAATCAACTTAAATACAAATCACTGATAGATTGGATAAAGAAAATATGGTATGTATACATCATGGAATACTATGCAGCCATATAAAGGAATGGAATCATGTCCTTTGCAGAGATGTGGATAGAACAGAGCTAGAGGCAATTAACAAATTAATATAGGAACAGAAAAGCAAATTAACACCTCTTCTCACTTACAAGCAGGAGCTAAATGATGAGAACACATGGAAACATTGGTGAGAAACAATGCGTACTGGTGCTGTCATCAGGTGGAAGGTAGGAGGAGGGAGAGGATCAGGAAGAATAACTAATGGACTCTGAGCCAAATACCAGGGTGATGGGATAATCTGTACAGCAAATGACCATGGCACACATTTACCTGTGTAACAAACCTGCCCATGCTTCACATGTACCCCTGAAAGGCAGTTGGAAATTTTTTTAAAAAATGGAAAACAAAAAAAGAAAGTTAATATCTCAGGGGCATTCTACATGTACTGCTGTTTGCATTATTCTTATAATAACTTAGTTGGTAGTCACTTCTTAAAGCACAGAAAAATGTCCACTAGTAGATAGTAATAGATACTGCTATATATATATATATATATATATATATATATTTTTTTTTTTTTTTTTTTTTTTTTTTTTTTTTTTGAGACGGAGTCTCACGCTGTTGCCCAGGCTGGAGTGCAGTGGCGCGATCTCGGCTCACTGCAAGCTCCGCCTCCTGGGTTCACGCCATTCTCCTGCCTCAGCCTCCTGAGTAGCTAGGACTACAGGCGCCCGCCACCGCGCCCGGCTAATTTTTTGTATTTTTAGTAGAGACGGGGTTTCACTGTGGTCTCGATCTCCTGACCTTGTGATCCGCCCGCCTCGGCCTCCCAAAGTGCTGGGATTACAGGCTTGAGCCACCGCGCCCGGCGATACTGCTATATTTTTTAAAGCCATTATCTATAGACAAGATCTAAACATATAGGTCTGTAGAGAAGAGAGTAAATGACATGCCGCCATTATGGGATAAGTAATATACTCTTAAATGTGTCTTATTTAGTAATACTCTAGGGTGATGAGCAAAGAAGAGTTCAGAGGTGTCTCAATGACAATCCCAGAAGTTTCTCTGTATTCCCTTGAAACTTACAGGTTCTTAAAAGCTGTGACTTTGACATGCTCACCTCATGCTCTTGCTAAGACATATATAGGTTATATATTCATATGGAATCTTTACTTCGACATAACAACATATTTTAATAAGGATGAATGTACACTTCATCTGAAAATTCCTTTCAAAGATAATCAAAAGGAAGAAAATTGTCAAGTAAGTGGTAGCTATAAATGCATAAAGCATTGTTCAGTTAAGCCATTCTAGCAGATTCAAAACACATTCTAAAAACACTCTCAAAGACATTAACATGATTTCTGAGACATGTGAGTGAACTCTCCTCTACTTTTCTTCCAAATAAGAAAAAAAATAAAGAGAGAGAGAGAGAGAGAGAGGAAAATAAAGGAAAACAAAAGTGCTTTTTCAAAGGATTATTTGTTAATTGCCGCTGCAGCGTTCCTAATTTTTTTTTTTTTAAATGAGTGAACATGAATATATAAGTCTGTATAACATATAAAATGCTGAACACCTACACATTACTGGGATATTTGTGGCACAATGTGGTGTTGATTCAAAAAAGAGTATAATTATCATACCACTTGCTGGTATGACTTAGAACCTCAGCTGTCGTGTCCACTTAGGGATGGCTAAATTGCAAGTGAAATGGAAATTTCTGTGAACAACCTTTAGGAAAATACACTAAAGGAATAAATCAGAGTTCTGGAAGGAATATATAGCATGTCCAAATTTGGTCAAGTTGACCATTTGCTGCTAGTAGTATTTAAAAAGTTGTGGGCAACCTCTCCTGAAGCTCAAAGGATTGTGCAATATCCCGAGGCTACTAACAGTAAAATACTGTCAGCACCCTTTGGCTTAAAGGAGCAAGGGGCTAGAACAGTTTCCAAAACACGAAGAGAGAAGGCTACTGAGAATAACAGGATTTTGTTCAAGCGATGCCTAGAGGAAGAAAGTGTGTGTAGATGTGAATCCCCAACCTTTCCCCAATGTCCTGCTGTGCTCTCCTTCCTGTAAGACAGCAGGGTAGCTTATTGATGCAGTCCGTGTTGCTCATCCTCCTGGGGAACAGAGCAGGGTACAGAATGTGGAAATTCAGATCAAAACTAAGGGGCGAGCAAAAGGTATCCAGCAGAGTAAGAAATAATGTCAAGAAATGGAGAAGATGTGTTTAGGAAACAAAGAGACAAACAAATCAGAAACAATTATATGTTCTGCTAGGGAAAATATAGGAATATATAGTGAATCCCAGAATACCTTGCTTTGTTGGTTATATTATTGCTGCTGATATTTATTTGTTTGATTTTAGCTTTTTCTTAAAAATGAAAGGCATTTTCTAGAACATTTTTGACCAATATAGCTGGAGTTATTTCAAAATGCTTGTTCTATTCAGTGTGATAAGAATTTCCCCAAGCTGTAGAAATATGTATTATCTCTACTAAATTTTAAAGGAAAGATGAAGCCAAAAAAATGCTATAAGAAATTACGCATTCCTTAGGCAGGATTTTGGAGGACTGTCTCAGTGTTTCTTGTTGTTTAGGGTGGCTTAAAGCCACAATAACTTATTATTTGTCATGACTCTGTCAGGTGACAGGGCTCACTTGGGCAGTTCTGCTCCATATGGTGTATTTGAGGTTAAGTTATGGGGTTTTAACAGCTGACAGCTCAACTACAGCTGGAATCTACACAATGGCCTCTTGTCTTCTATGGCATCTCTTCACATGGTCTCTCATCTCTCATTCTAGATTTTTATTACATAATATACACCGGTTTTTAAGAAGGAACATTCCAAGGACACAAGCCCCAATGTGTAAGTGTCTATCAAGTCTTTGTTAACATCATTCTTGATAATGTCTCATAGGTCAAATGAAATCTTATGACCAAACCCAGAGTTGTAAGAAAGACTCTACGAAGGAAGCATCGTTCAATGTGGGCTGTCTATGGAAAAGTCGAACAAAGGATGTACTTACATGACATCACATATTTATACCACAAGTTTTTATGAATACCAAGCACACTGATTTACACTGAATATATTAAAATTATAAAGATTAAATCCATGTGTTCAAGTAATTTGCAAGGCATAGAATGGGACAAACACTTTCCGTAAAATTCTATAATAGAATTGCATATGAAATGTTGAGAGAAACCTGAATATGGGACCATAATCTTGATCTGGGAAGTGGAGTTGGGGAAACAAAATCCATTTTTTTTCTGTGTCTTGAGGAATGTAGATCTTCATGAGTTATAGGAGGGAAAAATTAAGATATTTCCAGGAGAAAGATGAAAAAAGCATGGTGACATGACTATTAATTATGTATTTGAGAAAAGGTGAGATCTGTTAGACAAGAAAAGGAATTATATGAAGTATGATGGGGCTGAAAAGGAAGGTTCAGTCCAGCTAGGAAAATGTTGGAAATGCCCAACTTCTGTAATACATAAGAGAATGATACATTAGATGTCTGATAATTGAAGACAGTGTGGGATCCATGGTATTGTCATTATCAGAGAGAGAATATTCAGGTTAATCATATAAGACAGGAGCTATCCAGGTGGGAACGAGGCATGTAGATGTGGTCGTGGACAAGAACACATCTTGAAATTACATTGGGGAGGAGCCAATGTCTTGACAGGAAGACAGATATATGTGCAAGATCAAAGTTATGAGGCAAAGGAGTAATACAAATAATAAAAACAGAGATAATGGAGCCCTATTACTACAAAATGTATATAAATCATGGATACAGAATTTAGTAGAGAATTGTCAGCTTCTTGTAAGTTTCTCTAAAACTTAAGTTTCTCATTAGTAATTTGGACCAATGATAATATATATTATCGCTTTAATATTTAATGTATACTATATATAATTATATATAATATATGCTCATACAATATATGTAGTTATGCATGTATCATGTATATATAATTATATGAGTATTATAATTATATGTTATTATTGCATAATTATGTAACATATTACACATATAATATACAATTATAATGTATAGTGTAGACATATAATATATAATTATATATTATATATACATTATATATACCTATACATTATTTATATGTATATATTATAATATGCATTATATATTACATAAAATGTATTATATCTAATATTTACATCATATATTATGTAATATTATGTAATATATATGTTTTATATATGTAATATATAATATTTATATTATATATTATGTAATATATTATATATTTACATTATATTATTATGTAATATATAATATAACATTTATATAATATATAATATTTGTTATATTATATATTACATAATTAGCAAGATAAAAATATTAACTGTCCTGACATCTAATTTTTTTTAAGCTTCAAGAAATGATAATACAATTATATTATCTCTTTCTTTTGACTCCTTTCAACTTTTGGCACCTTTAAGGTAATAGGTGCTGCCTTGTAGAGAAAGATGAAATGAGAGTATAAATATTATATATAATATGTATACATATTATAATATATATAAGTGTTTAGTGAAGTGCTTGTCAAATTGTAGATGTTTAGTAAATGGTAGTAACTGTTATTTTCTCCTTCTTAATCCAATAAGTAATAGATACCTCATCAAGCTTTCTATAATCATTAATTCTAATTCCAAATAGTACAGTACAAATTAACTACTGTTATTTATGTTCTTTGTACAAACAAAATCAGTACCAGAAACTCATTTTTCTAACTTAAGTGCATAAAGTAAGTTAATTTAAAAACCTAACATTCAGGTCTCCCTAATTTAAAAGTCTGGTTAGCTATTAAATTCTGCCACAATGTAGATAGAATGTATAGAGAAAAAAAGCCAGTTTATTAGGTTTAAATTGTTGGCTAAATATGAACTATTTAATTCTCAGCCCACTAATTTTCTGCAAGTGCTGAGTCTGCTTTTTAACAAAGGAAACATCTTAGTGAAGCTGCTCCCCAAAGTAAACAGAGAACCTAAAAGGAATACAATGTCCTTGGGTAGAGAACTATCACTTCTGAATGTATTAAGTTTGGGGTATCTGATAATTCATTTGGAGAAAATAGCATGCCTTCATAAATATAAATCTGAGTCACCAGAGAGCACATTAAAGGGAAACATGCAGAGCACAAACTAAAGATCTTCACCACGCTGGCAGAAACACTGTAAAAGATCAAGGCCTACTTATTAAGTACAGGCTTGTGCATTCTGTGGGCTGAATGTCGATGTTGGCCTTTGGACATTCTGGGGGAATTTTAAAGAAGGGAATAGGGATAGAATGTTAAATATGATCTCCTTTGGAGAGCTCATCCATGCCTCTTCTTACTCTCCCTTCATCTTTCTCTGCAAGACAGCACCTCTTACCTTAAAGGAGCCAGAAGTTGAAAGGAGTCAAAAGAAAGAGAGAATATAATTACATTATCATTTCCTGAAGCTTAAAAAAAATCAGATGTCTGTACAGTCAATATTTTTCTCTTGCTAATGCCATGCTACCTAATATTGTATGTTACCATTTATTTCATTTAATACTTCAAACGGTCTAGTAAGGAAATGCCCGCTATGCCTTGCTTATATCTCCTCAAATACCACCATGAACTTCTCACTCATTATACTTCAGTCAGACTGCATTTCTCACCAGCTTGTCCCTAGATTCAGGTCTGTCATATTGCTGTTGCCGCCACTTAGGAAACTTCCCCAGTGTTTGCATGGATAACACTCTTCATTCGGTTAATGACCCAGCCATCTCTTCTGCAAATATTTTCTTGATGATTTAATCTTAATGACCCCTCCATTCTTACCCACGAAATTTTCATCTTTTGGTCCTTTTGAAAATGTCTTTATTCTACAAATCACTGTCCGAAATTATCTTGTTTAAATTATGTCTACTCATTTATTATTATTTGCTTCCCCAGATTAGAAGGTAGAGTCCATGGGATTAGAACATTGCTTTCCTTGCTCTTCACTGTGGTTCTGGTGCTCAGAAGAGGGAGCACGTGGTATAATAGCAACAATAATATATGCTTGTTGCATTAAAGGATGGCTTTCCGCTTTAGCTAATAATAATTTTAAAAAGCCAAGCCATAGTAAAAATAAATGTATTGTGAAATATAAAAGAGCTGATACTATGTAAGAGCAGAGACTTTAGCAAATTTTTTCTGTGAAGAATCAGATTATAAATATTTGGGTTCTGAGGGCCTTGTAGTTTCTCATAACTACTAAAGTCTATCATTGTGGCTTGATTGTATTTCAATAAAACATTGCTTACAAAAACAGACAATGGACCGTAGTTTGCTAAATTCAGTTGTAGGGTATGGAAATAATGCCCTGACATTTGTGCATAAGTAAAAAGTGCTGAATTAACTTAAAATGTGCCAGTAGCTGTGATAAATCTGCACCTGAGGAATCAATTTTTTCCCCACTCTCTTTTACCTTATTCCAAATAAACAAAAATATATGCACTTTATGTTTAGACAGGTGATTCTATTAACTAGATTGTGTGTTTTGTAATAGAATATGATACTTTTCCCATAAATATAACACTCTTAATAAGTCATCTAATCGGTTACAAGCAGACATTAAAACCTGCCTATGTTTGTTATTCTCCCTTTCCATTGCGCTCTTATCCTAGTTACTAAGTTAGTTTTTCCGTATATTTGGTTATGAACATTCAGAAGATTTAGATGAAGTACTAGGTAGATTTTGGCTTTAAATTCACAGCTTCAGTAGGAAGCATTCATAAAACAAAAATAGTATGTTATACTCTCAGCCAATGCAATTTTTCTTGCATGTAAATAATTACTGTTTATTAATTTCTTTGGCTCCATCTACCTAGCTTCATGTTAAAAAAAAATCAAGGTTCACAGTGCCACAAAACACTATGAAATAATTGAGACAAGCGTTTCACCTCATTAAAGAATATTGCATCAATGACTCAAAAATCACAAAGCTTCAATAACATAATTGACCTTTTCTGCTTGATTATTTGAAAATAATACAGAAAATGTAATAACTGAAAATCCCTGAAAACAAAAGAGTTCTGGATTTTTTTTTATCAACTGTGAATTCTACTAACAGCTGATTAAAATGTTTATCAAATATTATCATATCTTTGAATGAAATTATTGATGTAATATTATTTAACAAGTTAATCTTGTGTACATTTAAAATCCATGCTTCGGATGATCTTACTGCTATTTCCAAAATCTGATGCAGGTAAAATTTTCCTCTTTTCCAAGAGACTTTATTTATCTTGATGATTGATGATTATAGACTTGGATTACACTCTGTTACACTGCTAAATGTTATCTTTGACACTGATATGTGTATCTTTTATTTACACATTATAAATATGGCTTATTTTCTGAAATTCAAAGAATATTTCATTTGATCATGCATATTATTCATATTTGAGTGAGGAAATATTCTCTAGGTTTGTTCTTCAGGCAGATTGATTCTTTTTACTGAAAATCTGTTGTTTTGCCAGTGTTTTCCAAAGGTCCATTTAATAGTTCATTAAATGGCAATAATTCATATGAATTTCAGCAAAGACTTAAATCTGCCAGATGGTTTATAACATAGTTGACTTCAGCCATTTAGAATGTTATTTATAAACATTTGTCATCTTAAATCTTATCATGAATCTTTTTCATGCAACAATTTTTCTTTGCAAGAAATCAGTTTCTTACATGGTCCTAATTCTTTCTGAGCTAGTTCTTCCTTCTGCAAGCTCATTAGTTTTTCCTAAGTAGATTTGCAGAGTAAAGCCAAAGTTTCCTGTAAAAAACATCACCATATAACCCTTAAGCTAGTTTTATCCCATTTGTACTATAATAATTAACCACGACCTCAAGAGTTCAGAGATGTAAGCGATAGGAATCACATTTTTAAAAATGTAAAATCCCATTTTTAATAAAAAAGGTGTATGTAACTAATGTTAAATACTTTATAAAAATGTGTTGCTTAGTGAAAGATATATCTTCATATATGGAACAGCCAATAATAATATACCTACTATTGGTAATTAAACTATTAGAATCTGAGGTTACTTACTCTTAGGCAAGGTAAATTGTTCCAGTTTTATTAACTGAGAATTCAGGTTCTGTGTGGATACTTATTTAGTTGTATTACTTATTTAGATACTTATTTGTTATATTTATTACTTATTTAGATACTTATTTATTGTAAGTCAGCATTGTCAGTGAAATGGAATACATTTTAATAAAAAATGCAGATTTGCTGACTATAAGCAAATAGCAAGTAAATTACTATGTTGAAGTATGGTTTTATCAGAGTCCTGGAAAACCGAGTTCCAAAACTTAATGTACATAATGCTATATTATTTTAAATATGACAGAATGTGTAACTGATCAGTTCATAGTCCAAAGAGTATTTTTAAAATTGATGCATTTTAGGACTAATATTCTACATGTTTATTTAGCGAATTTTCAGTGATTGCATAGAACCTGTACCCACAAAAGACTTAGAGACATATGCTTGAAGTGATAAGGAACAGAAAACTTTGCCTGCCCTCTGTTTACCTGATGACTTTTGCTGAAGAAAATTGCAGCACAAATATTTTAGTTTCCTTAGACATGTTACAGACTATGCCATCAACTGGGAAAACAATCATACATTTTAATATTTTATAGGTACATACAAATAAATATATAACGGGATATTTCAATAAACTCCTGCAAACATGTTTATCTTCAATATTTAGCAGAAATTTTTAAATTCAAAGTTTAAAAATTCTAAGCATATTATTAGAGGAGTTTTTTTTTAACTTTCAAAATTATTAGAGTTTTTCTGCAAAGTCTGGACTCTCAAACTTGCCTATTTGTTTACTATTATTTGTTCCTCAAGTTTGATACCACCTGGTTGGAGCCAATTATTTTTAGCATAACCTTACAGATTAGAGCTATCCTAGCAAACATTCCAGTCTTTTCTTTCTAGGTTACCAACCTGGACATGTCTATCTCTATTATATGAGAATGGCAAAAAAGTTTTTAAGCATATCTCTTTCATTAAATATTGTACTCAGGGTCTATATGTGAAAACGTTTGTGAGGAAGAAAGAATACTATGTTGATTTTATTACATTTCATTTAGATATTGCCTTCAGGGCAATTGGTAAATTATGGACAAGGGTGATATTACAAATATGTAACAACCAATCAAAGTTGACACTAACTATTATATACCTAGATGGCTGCATATTAGCTGAGTAACAGTCATAACTACCTGGAATAAATTCATGAGCTCATACAACTCCTCTAAATATTGATAGTCATAAAAACCTGTACCCTTAAAACATCACATATTCTGTGGTGGTTTTCTTCCTCCCAATTTGTTTTTTTGTTTGTTTTTGTTTTTTGTTTTTGTTTTGGATAAGATAGATAGATAGATAGATAGATAGATAGATAGATAGATAGATACCATATTCCTGAGGTAGAAATAACTCATAGATTCCAAATGTCAAATGTCTGGGGTCTCATTTCCAGTCTTCATCTTGTAGCCATGTACTCCTCTGTCTCAATAAATTAAAGGAAATACTCAACTTTTGGAATTAGATCTGTGATACATCTTCTCTCACATTTCATGCCTTCTTCTGAGCCCTCCTAACTGTTCCAACCTCTGTCTGTTACCCAGTTCCAAAGCTACTTCCACATTTTCAGGTTTTTTTTTTTTTTAGACGGAGTCTCGCTGTGTCGCCCAGTCTGGAGTGCAGTGGCGCGATGGGCTCACTGTGCACTCCACCTTCCGGGTTCAGGTCATTCTCCTGCCTCAGCCTCCCAAGTAACTGGGACTACAGGCGCCTACCACCAAGCCCGGCTAATTTTTGTTTGTTTGTTTTGTATTTCTAGTAAAGACGGGGTTTTGCCATGTTAGCCAGGATGGTCTTGATCTCCATTTTCAGGTATCTTTATAGTAATGCCATACTTCTCTGGTACCAATATTCTGCATCAGTCAATTTTCACACTGCTTTAAAGAACTACCTGAGACTGGGTAATTTATGAATAAAAGAGGTTTAATAGACTCACAGTTCTGCAGGCCATACAGGAAGCATGGCTGGGAGATCTCAGGAAGCTTACAGTCTTGGTGGAAGGAGAAGCAGGCACAAGCTTCACATAGTAGAGCAGGAGAGAAAGAGAGCAAAGGGGGAAGTGTCACACACGTTTAAACCATCAGGTGTTATGAGAACTCACTATCACAGGAACAGCAAGAGGGAAATTCATCCAATCACCTCCTACCTGGTTCCTCCCCCAACATTAGGAATTACAATTCAACATGAGATTTGGATGGGGACATATAGCCAACCATATCAGGGACTAACATCCAAACTATATTAGACAGTTAGTTAACCTCTTTAATTTTAACCACTTATTGGAATCACAGTTAACTTTTCTTGCAAAAAGTTTGACTATTTGAAAAAATGCACTTAAAAAAAGCTAAAACAGTTCTCACTTTATTTCCTGCATTTTATATTTTCCTTTCTGACACATATGATAAGGATTATGCTAGGAAATAATCAGACAAAAAACATAATTCACATGTCTGAGTGTGTTGCTAGACACATTTTTTTTTTTCTTTTTTTTTTTTAAATGGAGTCTCGCTCTGTCGCCCAGGCTAGAGTGCAGTGGCCGGATCTCAGCTCACTGCAAGTCCCGCCTCCCGGTTCACGCCATTCTCCTGCCTCAGCCTCCCGAGTAGCTGGGACTACAGGTGCCCGCCACCTCGCCCGGCTAATTTTTTGTATTTTTTAGTAGAGACGTGGTTTCACCGTGTTAGCCAGGATGGTCTCGATCTCCTGACCTCGTGATCCACCGGTCTCAGCCTCCCAAAGTGCTGGGATTACAGGCTTGAGCCACCGCGCCCGGCCGCTAGACATATTTTTTCAACTTCTTTTTTTAAGTTCAGTGAGTACATGTGCAGATTTGTTACATGGGTAAAATGCATGTCCCTTGGGTTTGGTGTACAAATGACTTCATTACCCAGGTAGTGAACATAGTACTCGATAGGTAGTTTTTTGATCTTCACCCTCCTCCCACCCTCCACCCTCAAGTAGGCCCTGTTGTCTATCGTTCCCCTCTTTGCACCCATGCATACTTAATATATAGCTCCCTCTTATAATTAAGAACATGTAGGATTTGGTTTTCTGTTTCTATGTTAATTTATTTAGGATAATGGCTTTCATTTACATCCATGTTGTTGCAAAAACATGATTTTTGTTCTTATGTATGGCTGCATAGTATTTCTTGGTGTGTATTTACCACATATTCTTTATCCAGTCTACTCTCAATGGGCATCTATGTTGATTCCACGTCATTGTCATTGTGAATAGTGCTGTGATGAACATTTGAGCATGCATCTTCTTGGTAAAATGATTTATGTTCCTTTGGTTATATGAGATTGCTGGGTTATGTAGTAGTTCTGTTTTAGACTATTTGGGAAACGGCTTCCCACAATGAATGAACTAATTTATAGTCCCAGCATCAGCATAAAAGCATTCCCTTTTCTCTGCAACCTTGCTAGCCTCTGATATTTTCTGACTTTTTAATAATAGCCATTCTGACTGGTGTGAGATGATATCTCATTGTGGTTCTGATTCGTATTTCTCTGATGTTTGGTGATGTTGAACATGTTTTCATATACTTGTTGGCCATGTATAAATATTCTTATTTAAATTGTTCCCATCTTAATTTTGACCAATATAAAAATTTGAATCTTCTACTGAGTACTTCCTTACATGACAACGAATAATTAGAAGCAAATGTATTATTACATAACACTTTTAGGTATTTTAAAACAAAACTTTAACTTTTTCTATAAATTATTCTTGCTGAAGATTACTGTGATTCTTGCATTTTTTTCTTTTCAGAAACATTCTAAAACATAATAGGCAAGAAAAAATTGCTACAGACACAAGAAATTCTTATCAGATAATGGGCATAGTTTGGGTTGGATACTAACAAAATATTTACATTGATGTTAAAGAAGGAATAGATGAGCTATATTTAAAATGTGTGAGTATTACATATTTAGTGGTAACATAAGACACATTGTAGTCATTTTCTTAAAAGGGTACTTGAAGTTCAGTAGCAATCCTACAAATTGATAAAATTTTATTGTAAATAAACATGTCTGAGCACTAAAATTCAATTTAATAACTTTCCAGATGGGATCACTTTTAAAGTAAGTTAATTGGAAGTGTAGCTCAATACATTCCGTTTAGTTCAGTGTTGAACTCTTGTGACCAAATGAATAATTGAGCCATAGATAGTGATGGCTCATTAAATGATAAAGCAAATCAAAATAATTAATAATTTTTCTACATGATATATATCAAAATGTGTTATGTCTAAAGTGTGTATGTGTGTATGTGTACAAAACAGTTTCAAAACCCAAAAACTAAACAGAACAATTACATGACATTCACTCTTATATCTAGATCCAACATCATGTCTCATGTTCAAAATACATTCAACTAGATACATTCTAGAACTGTATTAATAATTTCAATAATTTTACAATGTTTTCTGCAATATTGGGTGTAGGAAGTTGTGGAAGCTTTAAAAATTGCACTATATCACATTAAGTTCAGAGATTCTTTTGTGTGGTAAGCAAATTTTCAGAACTCACAAAACAGATAATAAAGTAAAATGCTATCATATACTGCAACTGACTCTGTAATCTTAAATCAGATACAAGAAACTATTGCAAAAATGCCTTTACAGAGATTAAATATTTATGTGAACATCTATATCTTACTGAAAGTAACATCATTAAATTCTTTGAATAATTCACACGTTCAGATACAAGAATGTGAATATAATATTAGGATGTAAACCAGTAAACATATTTTACACAATTTGCAAATAACAGATGTCTTCTTATTTACTCTTTATTCCATGTCCTTGGAAGAGCACGATACTTCCAGCTTTTCCCATTTTATTTAATGAGTTTAATTTTGCTGCTTTTTTCCTTTTATTATTGTGGCATATCACTTGGGAGTGACTTTATTTTGTACTAAAATAGGGTTCATTTAAATTTATCGTCTTCTATCCGTAAGAATTAGTGTTTTCATAGAAAGAGTTTACAACGCATAGACACCAATCCTCCCATTGTTCTTTATTTTACTGAGAAAGACACAGAAACTGGGCATCTGCAGCCTCTCCCTAGCTAGAACATAGCTCCATCATTCTCCTACAAATTGTATAATGTAAAATTAATTGAAAGGAAAAATGTGATTAGGGAAGTCATTCTGATTCCCTTAATTTCCAGTTTCCTTCATGGGCAAATTTTATTTTTTTATATCCCTTTAGAATCTCGTTTTTGTGTTCAGTGAGAAAAAAGTGTGGATTAAAACATTTTTCAAAGACTTTCCCCAAAAAAGAGGAAAAAGATAAATGTATTATTCACTGAAAGAAGGTATAGAAAAGATTCTTCTTATGAGTCTTATCTTTTAACTGGAGGGAAAAAGTTTTCTAAAAATAACACCACCCTTGACCCCCTCTGTCCCAATCCGCTAAAGCCTGCTTCATCTAGTACCTCTGAATCTCATAGTGACCCCTAACTGTAAGTGGGTCTGGAAAACAGCTTACCTTTCTATGCAACTGTATACTAGGTGTCAAACAGAAAGTTTGTTTAGTTGGCCAAGCAACAGGATTCTTCACAATTTTATTGACTCCATTCCATCCATCAAGTTAGTGTCTAAACATCCTTGCCTGCAGGACATCTCTCCTGCTCCATTGCCTGGGTTAGGTTCTCTATTCTTCTATTCTGTGATTCTATATTATGTTGAAATTATATTGTCATAACATTTTAACAGTAAATCATAATGACTTATTCATCAATCTTTCATTAGTTACTAAGCATCATAAAAAAAACATTGTTTACTACTAAATAATTGGAGCTAAGAATAGACTGAACACAAAATAGTCATTGAATACATGTTTCTCAGAAAGAATGAAAAAATTAAAACTGAATAGCTATTTTAAATATCTGGAATATATTAAGTACTTAGTAATTATACCTTCTTTCCTTTTTCTGTAACTCTTTTTTTCTTTCCTACATTATCGTTGAAACATTAAGAGAAATGTTGAAAAGCTTAAACATTTTAGTGGTATCTGAAGAAGCATATTTTGAGTTGTGTTTGTTTATAATGTAATTTTGATTCAGAATTCAAACTGTGTTTCTAGTTTCAAATCTTACTTATTGGGAAAATAGAGACACTCAACACATAAAGTTATAGAGTATAAACAAGATAATCTGGAAAAAAATTACTGACCTCTATCTCTAACATTACATAAGTAACAAATACACATGAGACCTTTTTTCTATTAGCTTTAAGTGCAACTCTCCATTAAAGTAGACCCAACAACGTAAATGGACAACTTACCATTTAGTCGATATAACATTGACATTATTTATCTAGAAAATGTTACTTTTTGGGGAACAGCTGATCTGGGGGTGAACTCAGAGGAGTAATCAATGATTTGTCCTTAGAGAGACAAGTTCCAGAAGAATAAATTCTGAGGATTAATCTATTCTTAGAGTTGTATACTTATTAATAACCTGAACAAAGCAATTGGAAATCTGCTCATCAGTTTTTGCAGATGATATTAAATGAGACAAGTTTGTTAATGACCCTGAAAGTGAGAAGTTAAATTTTAAACAAATTTAACAAATTGTAAATGAGTTCCTTTCCTAACGCTTAAATGAATAATACATTCATGATGCCATCTTTTTTACAACAAGAGAGACACAAAAAGGTAGAGGGTATGGAAATACTAGCCAGGAAGAAGCACAGAATAGAATTAAAGTCATAATTGGGTATAAGCAGAAAAGCTGAGTTAGTGATTTACCCTTTTATTTAAAAAAATTAATGAATTCCTCTAAGTAAAAATTGCATTAAAGTATTGGTAAGATTACCCAAACTAACCAAGAGGACTAAGCTAATATGTTACTTTGTATTAGTATTCTATCAGTAACATAATATATCAAAACCATTCATAATCCAATCATTTTTGGCAGAAAGTTGGCCAGAAAGTTTATAAATATTGAATTACCAAGAGCATTATTTAAAATAAAATTTATATCAGATCTTTCATGATGATTCTTATCCTTTGTATGTATTATAACTTCAGATATTATTAAGAACAGGACAATTTTTTTTTTTTTTTTTTTTTTTTTTTTTTTTTTTGAGACGGAGTTTTGCTGTGTCACCCAGGCTGGAGTTCAGTGGGACAAAAATAAATTTTAAAGAAAATTTTAAAAACCAAGAACACAAAGTTAATTCTTAACAATTGTTTTAGGTAATATTCCTAGCTACGTTATATTGAATACATTAATTTATAAACTCACTGGACTTAGTAGTAAACAGTTATAAGCCTCATTTGATTTATCTTATTTAACAATAAAAGGATATAATTCACATGCTTTTTGGTAAGTAGTTCTTTTTCCTGCTATGGTAACAGTGGCTAAACTAATGTACAGAGGAAATAAGGCAAGAAATAAAAATATATCCCTCTTCCGACAAAGACTATTGAGAGACATAAGGTAAGATTCTGGTGGATAGAATCTTCCTTCTGTTGCGTTTTTGAAACTGGTATACAGTCTACTCTTCCTTTTCTTCCCTTCCTTTCTTTTTCCTTCTTCCTTCTTTCCTCCTTTCCTCCCTTCTTCTTTCTTATTGTGATTTTAAATGTTGATTTCAATTAGGGGCCACAATAGGACTATTTCATAAAGTCAGATGTATATCTGCTATCACATTTCTTCAGAAACCTTCCTTTTCTACCCTGGGTACATATTATACATTTATTTAAGAAAAATATAGAATATGATTTTATGCACACATTCATGGATAGCTTTACTAAAAATACAAATAATAGGAACAAAAGGTCCATGTCACATTGGAAATAAAATGTTTACTCAGGCAAAAAAAGTATGCATAAAAGCAGTGAAAATCCAAATGCCAAAACATTATTAAAGTATTGGAGCATTGACAAGTTAGTTTCTTAGGAATTGGGCTGCAACTGAAATTGTGCATATGCCTGGCAGAGAAGAAAAAATTGCATGACACTTAAATCAGTTTCAGATGAGATATGCCATATGCCAAATGCCAGGTGAAATATAATTATCAGTTGCAAATCAACTTAGTGGGATGCATTCTAGAATTATTTTTAAGAAATAGAAGGCAATAGAAAATATCAGAGTTCATAAAAGTTAATAATGGTGAAAATCACTTAGTGAAATTTTTGTTTAAGGGTGTGTGTGTGCGCTCAAGTGTGTGTGTTTACATGGGTGTCTGTGTGCATACACTAAGACATTACATAAAATGTATAAAGTGTGAATTATAGTTAAATAATAAAAGCTAGTACTTTATATAATGAGTAAGCTATGACTTAGGAAACACTTTGATCTCCAGATACGATGGAAAACAACATTTTGAGGAATCAAAGAGGCCTATTGTTCAAAGGGACTCAAGATTTCAGAGGTTGAATTAGACTCAATTCAACATGGATAAAAGTGTCTCCATAAATTTAAATCAGATCTAACTATTTTGAAAATGATTTTGGAAAATAATGGGAAACATTAGATTTGGGTCACAGAAAGTGACTGATGCACTTAACAGAAAACAAAGAATCAGAAGAATTGAATGGTTCTCCAAAAGAGGGAAAATTCAAAACACTATTAAGAAGCACTCTCTCAAAAGTTTAGTGCTATAGGGAATCACTCCCTGAAGATTAGATTAGCAATTTCAAAATCGTTATAAAAGAGAGGGAGAGGAAGAACAGAAGAAAATATTCATAGCATTATCAAGTTCCAAATGATATCTGGAGATGCATGTATGGCCTGGACTTGGTATATTAGTCAAAAATTAATGAATTTTACAGCCTCTGCCTGCTCCTGGAGTCAGATGATTTGCACTTAGAACAGGCTGTCCCTCTGGAGAAGCGCATGGCTTCACTATTTCTAACATACCACTCATTTACTTTTGAGAGGTCTCCTAGTCTTTATTCAGTCTTAACTGCTTCACTTAGGTTTTCCTAGGTTTCAAACCCTATACTGACCTCATGCTTTTTAACCTTGCCTCTTGGGCCTTGTGAAGCCATCCTCACAGGATTAATAAGAATTCTGGACAGAAATATAGTTATAATTAAATATTAATGAGGTTACACTTTGACTCACTTTCTTATAATGGGAAATAATGTCTAACACTAGTATATTAGGCTGTTCTTGCATTAGTATAAAAGAATGCCTGAGATTGGGTAATATATAAGAAAAGAGGTTTAATTGACTTACAGTTCTGCAGGCTGTACAGAAAGCATAGCACTCAGCTTCTGTTGAGAACCTCAGGGAGTTTGCAATCATGGTGGAAGGTGAAGTGGGAGCAGGCATTTCACATAGTAGGAGTAGAAGCAAGGGGGTTGGGGAAGGTACCACAAACTTAAATGACCAGATCTGTGAACTCAGAGCAAGAGCTCACTTATCACCAAGGGGATGGCCCAAGCCATTCATGAGGGATTCGCCACCATGATCCAAACACCTCCCAGCAGGGTAGACTTCCACATTGGGGATTACATTTCAACATGATATTTGGGTGGGGACAAATACTCAAACTGCATTAACTAGATACTATTTGCATTCCCATTATTCCTATAAACAGAATCTCTGACAGAATCACAGGCCTTTAAGAATTGCTTAAGCAGATCCTGAATTCCACCAGAACAGTTAATGCCCACTAGGTTAAAGACCTCTACAGAGAAACAAAATCCGTAGGAGAATTCAATTTCTTCACCTCCTTGTCCCGTGACTTTACCTAGCATTCTGATTAATCAGAAATCTCAATACTTTGGGTCATTCTAAAACTCTGATAAACTCGAACTCCAAACTCCTTGGAGAGACAGAGTTGAGATTTCCTTCCAGCTCCTCATTTGGCCATCCTACAATTAAACTTCTTTCTCTGCTACAACCCAGTGTCTCGGTGTATTTATTTGACATGTGCATTATGAAATGGACATATTACAGTTATAATTGCTCCCATATTTTACATTGGGTTACTAGTATTTCTGAAGTTGTCCTTTTTTCAGAATCTTGAGGTGTGTAGCTGGTCTCATTTTTTCTCTACTTATGGGTTCTAACATTCATTTCTGTTTCTAACATATATATTATTCTATATTTAGCCAGTGGGGTAATCTACAATGAGATATCGTAAATGCCATCTATCATTTAAACAGATCCTATCCTGACTAGTCTAATTCCACACAAGATAAGTCATTTAAACAGACCCTATCCTGAGTAACCAAATTCCACACAAGAATTCACACAACATCTAAACCACGTCTTGAATCTACCTTTTAGGGGCTACCTGTATTCTGTCTAGTTTACATCATCATATATGAATCATATTTAGTGCTGTGATTTTGTGGACATTCTTCTGAAGCACCCAGCCTGTCCTCCAAGGAAAGATCAACAATTAAGGCCTATAGAACTCCCATGTTAAACTGTAGCATCAGTTAGCATAATTTAATATATTCTCTCATGAGAAAAAAATCGTCAGAATTTCTTTCTTTTAGGAGAAATAAATCTTCGAAAGATGTTTTTTTCAGAAAGTTCCAGAAGATGCACCAAAATATGTAATTTACAGAAGCCTATGCAAATATACAGAGAAAGATACTAGTTGGACTTATGGAGACACATTTTTTGTAGTCTCATTTCTTCTTTCCTCTGTTCAGTGTCTTATGGTCTGTGTATTCATTTGTTTATTTCTTCATTCCTTTTATACAAGTGGTCTATACACTCACAATTCAAGCTTAGGACCTTCACTGAAAGACTCCACATTTTAGGATCTCTTGAATAAGATACCATTATTGATCAGCTATACTCCTGGCCTCTCCATCACCTATTATTCATAAATAGAGTGGCATTGATATGTCAATAAAACTCTGATAAAAATATTGAGCAATTTATTGAGTTATTGAAGTATTAATTTAACGGGGATCTTTTAGACTAATAATGCCACATAGGTTGATGGGAATTATACTGTGGGGTTTTTACATATTTTATATTTTGTAGAATGGCAGTGAGAGACTGCATTGCAAAAATGAGAAACTGCCCATTTTAAACATAATAGGTAACCTAGTAGGAAGCTGGATAGATAATATGAACAATGATGGTTGTGAGTATGAGGACACGTCTAACAGTGTATAAATATCCTCGCTCATGATCTTACGCTAGGTGCCACATCCCTCCACTTTAGAAAAGTTGAAGGAACCCTACTGAGGGACATTTTCAAAATCTGTTATATCATTCAATCATTTTGGTTAGATAATGCAGTCTGTTTTCAGACATATACTGGTAATCTGAGAAAGGCTGACACAACAACTGACATTCTGCTGGGAGGTGTTTGGTGAATGTTAAAATCTTTGTTTTGAATAGGTTAGCAATTGCAAAGTTGAAGGACATGAAGTTAAACAATACAGTCTTATCAGAAGAGATTCTGACTGAACTTATTGTAAACCTGGATACTCAGATAAGTAGTATATCTGAATTTCAGCACATTTCCTTTGCCATATAGTATGCTGTTGGGAGATAGCTCTTCACTTGTTTCTTAAATTTCTGCTTGTCTTCTAAGCAGAAGCCCTAATAACCTTTGTCCCAGAGTATTAACATATTTTCAATGATTTCTGTAAAGTAAAGGACAGGTTTGTTTACTGTCTAGTACAATAAAGATGATGTGTTCACCTGGAGCAAAATTAAGAGGTTAGCTTGCAGCCCATTATAAAATATGGGGGTTTCCTAAGCTTGGGTTATGTTGGTCTGTGACACAGACACACTGTGTGTATAACATTCACCCTGACCTCTCTATGTTGCTCCCATGAGGCTTGGAGCATCCGGGGAGTCAGTCAGTAAGTTAAATTTATGCTGCTTGTCATTCTGTGACTAATAATCCCCTTTGTCTCTGACCAAGTGTCTCATGCCTTCTGCTAGTATCCAGGAAGCTTTTGTTTCAATATCTCAGATTCATGTAAGATATGATTTGGAATGAACTGAAGTATAGGAGCTCAAGGCAGTGATTCTGATGGTTATGATATAAATTGCAAAATATATTAGTGTCACACTCACTTTATTTCCTGATACTGGCTCATTTAGGGACTAAGCAGTGTCAATATAGAGGCTCTAGAAAAGTATAACACAGATCTCACTGCTGACCACTTTATGGTTACTATTCAAATGATACAAATCGGAGAACAAATCAAATCAATTCTCCATAAGCATGCAGGACTCAGTACTGCCCTGAGGTTTTGGGAACTAGGGCAAAGGCACTAAATGATAACTCAAAATGATGTATTGTGGGAATCTGACCCAAACTTATAAGGACTTTGAACTGGAAATATAAACGATTCTTTCTATTTTGAAGTTACATTCTGAAAAACTTGTCTACCAGATATCTGGGTTAGGTGAGTTTGATAATTATGTGAAAGTACACATGACATAATTATTTTTCAAGGAAGCTATAGCAAAATCTTCGAAGTAATATTTGACATTTGTCATACAAGTGATATAGTGACATTAAGAAACGTATGTGGACACACTTGGCAGGTTCAAAAGAAAACTGCCACTTCAAAAAAAAAAAATCTGCTCTGGGAAAGACGTTATTATCCACTTGCTATAATCGCACCATATTGAATTAATAAAGTTTTACTTTAGTACACTTTATAGACAGTGATCATTATAAAATAATACTGCACTGGTGTTTAATAAACAGTGATAATTTATCATTAAAAATAATAAAATAAAACAAAATATTTTAACTTTATTTGTTCTCTGATGCTTATTCATTCTTTCCGTGGATTCAAGTTTCTAATTAATTTTCCTTCAGTGGAAGAATTTCTGTTAACATATCTTGCAGAAAAGGTTTGCTGACAGTGAATCCCATTAATTTTTGTTGGAATTATCACAATAGTTTGAAGAAGACTTTATCTCTCTTTCACTTTTGAAAGGTAGTTTTCTTACATATAGAGTTCTATGTTGGCATTTTTACTTTTCCAACACTTCAAATTTTCACTCAATTTTTGTATTGTTTGTATCATTTTTGATGAGAAATCTACTGTAAATTTTATTCTGGTACCTCTATAGATAAAGCATTTTTGTTCTGCAACATATTATCTTAAGTTTTCTGGAATCTTAATATAAAATGTTTATGTTTTTATTTGTTTGTTTTAACTTTTGCTTGTATTCATTATGCTTATTGTTGCCTGAGCTTCCTGGATCTACAGCATGGTGACAATAATTTTGGAAAGTTTTCTGCCGTTACTATAATACATCAAACATTTCTTCTGTTTTATTCTCACTTATCTCACAATTCCTTGAAGTTTTAGTCTATGTTTTGCTTTTGTTTTTTCTTTAATGTTTTTCTTAGAATAATAATTGTGGAAAATCCTATTGATCTGTATTCAGGTTCACTGGTTTCCTGGGCATACCAAGTCTACTGCTGAGCCAACTGAAGCTATTCTTCATTTTTGTTACAATATTCAGATTCTTATTTGTAATTACTCTGTAATTATTTCTCAGAATTTGTATCCCTTTGCTTACATTTTCCACCTGCTCTTGCATGTTCTACTTTCTCCATTAGAGTTCTTAATATATTACTTATGATTATTTTAATTATCATTGTGATAATTCCAACATCTTTCTCAGACATGGGTCTGGTTCTGATGATTGCTTAGTTTCTTCTGAATATTTTCCTTTCTTGTTTGTTTGTTTGCTTTGCTTGTTTGTTTCAGCATGCCTTATTTTTGGTAGGAAGCTGGACATGTTGTATTGAGTAATGGAAACTGAGGAAACTAGGTCTTTAATATGAGTACATATGTTAAACTGTCTAGGAGTTAGGTTGCATTTAATGTTTGCTCAGTTATAGGTGCCAGAGGCTTCAAATTCCTCTTGTAGTCATGCGTTTTGTGTCCTATGTTCACTTTGTGCTTTCCTAAGACTTTAGAGAAAGTCTGTATCTTATAGCTCCTTCAGTTATAATTCACTGTTACAATACTGGAGACATGTTGGTATGGTGACAAGGTTTGGAGGATTAAAGGGGAGCAATCTGTAGTCTTACAATTAAATCTAATCTTTTGCTCAACAAATGTCTCTGGGCTGCGACCTTCACAAGTGTTTCTTCAGTAATATAACCCATTATCCGCCCCTCTCCACTTTCTACTCCTTTTCCTCCTTTCCCTGGCTGAAGCATTCCTAGTCTATTGCCTTGAAGCTTTTGTGACTACTGGTTACATATTATGTATGTGTAGTGTCTATCTATCTATCTATCTATCTATCTATCTATCTATCTATCTATCTATTTATCTATCTATCTATCTATTTATCTATCTATCTATATATCTATCTATCTGTCTGTCTGTCTGTCTGTCTGTCTGTCTATCTACACAGGAAGGTTATAGGGAGCTAAAATAGGAAAAGTGTTCTTTCCTGAGCTGAGTTAAAGATCTAAAGATAAAGATCTGATCCAGAAGGTGAAAAAAAATCCCTTTTCTTGGAGAGTAGCCCTGGGTGATAATGAAAAGGTCTTGGGATATTTCACAAAAGACTCTTATCCTCCCCCTACCAGCAAAGGTGAGAGGACTTTTCTCTGGACTCTCACTGTATGAGCTTGATTGGGTTCTCAGAGGTGAAATGCACAATAGTGTGTCCCACTCCTGACCCCAGCCCAAGATTATATGGTCCTTAGGAATTTCTCACTCACACTAATTCACATTTGGCTTCCAACAGTTTATCAAAATCAGCATTTATGTGTTTTTAACCATGTCTACTAGTTTATGACTCCAGCAGCTTCTGCTCCAGGTCAGCAGATCTTAGCTGTGACTCTCTGAATATACTTTTCTCCTCAGTTTGGGAAAAAGTTTTGGGATGACAGTTCATTGTGTGACCTCAGTTTTTTGATGGCTTAAGAAATTGTTGATATTCAGTATGTTCAGCTTTTTCTTGTTTTAAGGTAGGGAGTGATAATTTCCAAGCTTTTTTTTCATGTTAAAATGAAGCTAAACCCAAAATCCAAAGTCATGTTTTAATTTAAATGCTTTATATTTTTCTTTGCTATTAACATACCATTAATTAATACATATTCTTTGGTAATCAGCAATTAAGAGAAAAACTAAGTTTCCCTCCATTCATGAAAAGTTAAATTTGCCATTTTCTTTGAATATAGCCTAACTTTCCTGCCAACCCTCTTCAACATTTTAGAATAATTTGTGTTTCCTTTAACTCCTCTGAGTCAACCATCCTATTTTCATCTTTTTCTACTCCTAGAAACCATAATAAAGAACAAAATTTGGCAAATTTTACCATTAAAAGCAATGTGAATAATCCTCTGCAAATTTAGATGTGGGAATGGATAGGTTTGCGAACTTCTCTATAGGCACTTGAGGCTGAAATGCATTAAAATACCTGGCCCTTCTTTGCTACCATATTCAAAAAATGAGGTTAAAAAGATATAATGGATTTTGAAGAGAACTGGCAGAGATGATTAAATAGATGGGAGGTATAGCCTGTGGAGAAAGATATAAAGACTTCAATTCTTTCATTTGAAAGTGATCATTTATAACCTGGACCTGAAGTTACAAAGCCATGATAAGAGTATACTAAATGAAAGGGTGGTGCTTTGATTCCTATTTCTAGGAAAATAGAGACTGTGACTTTTTAAATAATATATGCATTAATTGCATAGTTGGTCTAGAGTGAGAAATGAGGCCTACTCTATTTATGCCCTTGAAGAATTATGGTTTTATGAAATTATCTTAAGTTTCTTTTATCACATTATTTCTGAATTTATTTTTCCAGGCAATTTCATGATCCTAATTTGGCTTTCTAAATAAGTTTCTTCCAATGAAAAAGAAATACATTGATGGGAAACAAAAGGAAGTTTAGCTAGGTAGTTATAATTCCCATGGGAAATTAATTTACTGACCTTCTCTTTAACAAGTTAGTGTTTTATGAATTCGGTTAGCTTGTAACAGTCTGTTAGGGCCAAATAAATAATTCAATCATAAAAAGGAACCTGAAATTGAGCTCCTTAAGGACAAAATTATAGGTTATAAAAAGGAAATCTGACTAGGTAGATAATCTAGGATTTGCACATATAAGCTACCTTACTAATTATTACTTCACATCTGTTACTGCATACTGATGAGGAGACATACTGACCTTGGTATATCAGCAATGCCCAAAATGCAACACAACTAACTTAGCAAAATAAAATTAGCTAAATGCATTATTAATATAATCATTGCTGTGGGCACTAATTAAGATGAAAATTAATTTCAAGACCTGGTATAAGAAAACATCTAATCACATAAATTATCATTGTTATAGAAAACTGTTTGCCTTAGGAAGCCACATTTTTAAAAGAATGGGAATAAACTGCCTCATAAAAATGGTTTTCATAACCACCTAGTTATTGCCTGTGAATACTAATTAAACGCTTTATATAATTTTATATGACAAATATTGTGGTCAATAATTATATAAGGATACTATTCAGAATTTTTTTCAAACTATTTTAAAAATTGGAAAGTTAGCTAAATTGTATGATACATTTAGACACTAAACTTTTTGTTTGTAGTTAAGTTTCTAAAAAAACTAAATAAGAATTTCCCACTAATTTTTCAAAATTGTCAGTTTCTAAGTGGGTATAAAGCAACCCAAGGTAGAAGTAAATCTTTAAAAGATCTGACTTAAAAAGCCTAATTTATAAAGCATTCATTCATTTATTAAATATTAGTTGAATTTCCTCTGACCCATACACCAGAAAATCAAAGTGGAATACATCAAAATCATATGCCTCATCTCTACCGAAATAAAAACAACCAGATACCTGCCATTCAAGAGATTATAATCCAGTAGGATGGACCAATTAATTCAGTATAAAGTGGTAAGTGATAAAACAGAGTCAGAAACATGTACTAAGTAATAGAAATTCTAAAGTTGTTTTAACTTCCATTACAGCTCTGTAAAGGAAACTTCCCAGGACATGAATGCATAGATGGAATGAAAATAAGAGTGGTCTTCAAATGTTACTGGCATGTGAGGAGTAAAATTAAGATAATAGGTTTTATTAGCAATAAGCAGAGTAGTAGAAAAGAAAATATTCTCAGTGAAAACTGAAAACTCAAAGTAAAAGGAATGGGGAAAAGACAAACAGATCAGTTTAAGACTCCACAGTATTCATAAGAAGCTGTCTTGGGTCTGCCCATATTATAGCAGCAGATACAGCAATAGAAAGAACAGTAAATGAGAATAGTTCTTGTGTGGTCCAGAACAGCAAGAAATTGCTGGGAGGGGATCTTGAGTGGATTAAAGAGAAACAACAGAGGTAGGATTTTGATTTTGTATACATATGTCATGCCTAGCCTGAAAGCACAAAGAATTTTTGATCTTGCATATACTTGTCTTTCTGCTACTCCCATAATCACAAGTCAGTGTGAATAATTCACGCAATGTGACACCTTGTCTCATTTCAACATCTCTTGTGAGCAACTTCTGGGATGAAGACAGTGGAGCTCATCCTTTTGGGTGGTAGTTTAGGAGGGAAACCGGGATGGCAGCAGTTGTGTCACCATGATGGCTTTACTGTTCTTTTTTTCATTTAATTACTACCAAGAAGAATGGCTTCCTTTCCCAAATAGGGAGAAAAGAGGAATTTTATGTCATCTACATCTATTCTTTTCTTGAGGAAAATATAGATGTCATTCCTAAGAGAAGTCATTTCTTGAGGGAAAAGAAAGGAAAGAAACAGTAGGAAGACAATTTCTTTCCTCAAGGTTATTAAGGTAAATTTGATCTAAAACTCAAAATATGCATAAAAGTCTTCACAAGCTTTTTTAAGACAAGTTGAAGACATTTTGTGTACTTAGTATTTTTTATTATGCATTTCCTAGTATCCTCTCAAGTCAGTTTTCCATAAGGCTAAAACCAATTATGCTTCTATGTTTTGTTTCATTTTGTTTTTAAGTGTCTACAAAACCCTAAATTCTGTCAGCACTGATGGTCAGATTTCAGCTTCCCATGTACTAAATTCACAGCAGTCCTGAAAATCATTTCTCCCACTCCCTCTTCCTTGGACACTTCCCTCCCAAGGTTTTTTGAAAGCATATTCACAGATAAGGACATTTATAACTGCTTGTTTTGTTTTGAGGCATGCACTTGAGATACTTCCCAGAAATGGAAAATTATATTTTTAGCATCTCCATACTCAACAATTGCTGATAGTGTATTGGGAGAAAAGAAAGGTTGGTATGAAAGCATAAAGCACCTAGAGGTGAGCTGACAGTGCTTTAGGAAGTAAGAGAGAGAGAGAGATGTAGGTAACCTTGATGTGTTTGGTTAATTGTACTTCCTTTCCCCTCCACCTTTATTATGTCCCCTGAAAGATCCTGGTGCTAAGGAGATTCTAAGACTATCTTCACAAATTCTGTAGGGTATCCAGTGGTTTGTAAAAATCACAGGAGAATTACAAGGTGAATAACTATTTTTAGTGAGTTATGTCATGGAATATGATTTGATCCCTTGTTCCAGCATCAAACAATATGATATCATGGGAAATAAATGAAATTATTTATTGAAATTTGTTCTGTTATCTCATACTTTGATATATATTTATTTTTAACAAGGAGATTATGGAAAAAAATTGCACTTTTTCCTTTCTATGGCTCAAATAATTTTAACACATTGGCTTTTCTTCAATATACTGACTGGTTGGAATGAAGAAAGATGAAGATTTCAGGAGCTAATAAAATATTCCTTTTTTCTATTGTTGAAAGGATTTTTAGACTGTATTCCCAAAGACAGATAAATAAAACTGGAAATATAAAATGCATCTTGTTAGTCTAATTATTTTCTCACAGACGTTTCTGACTCTTTTGAAAAATTGGTATAAAATTGACCTACGAGTATTTTTCCTACAGCCCGATGAAAGTGTTGGAAAAGAAACATTATTTGAAACTGATTTGGTTAAAAAGGTTTACAATTAAAGCCCTCATTCAATAAAGTGCATCACATGGCAAGTAGGAGGAGTCTAGTGTTCCAAGAATCAGGATTTTAAATTTGAGCTATTTATATTAAAAACGGTATTTTTATATCTGTCGAAAATGATGTTTGTTGGTATCAAATCCTGATTGCTAATTCTCTGCAAAATAAATGAAAATAGAAATTTTTTTTGGCTGAAAAAGTCTAGGTCTGATTGTGGGAAAGCATCAGGAATTGGACATACCCAACAGGCAACCAGCAGCAGGACTCTAATCAAGAAAAATTATAATCAGTTTTCCGGAAGAAAAAAAAGTTCTACATGCAGCAGAATACTAAATCTATGTCTCTGTTTTTTTTTTTTTTTTTTTTCCTTCATTGAAGTTAGTAGACTGACTCCACAAATTCAATTTTTATTCACTCCTAAACAAACTGAATTTTCTTCCTTAGTATAAAAGAAAAGAAAAGAAAAAAAATTCTCCTGAGTTCATTTCCATTTTAATTACCCCCTTTGAAGAAGCTGATATTATTTGACTACTACCAATTACCCCTTAGTTTCTTATTGTCATTCTCCTCTTTTTACATCTTTTCTTCCACCGACTCTTTATTTGTACGTATTTCTCATGGTTATAAATTTAGTTTTCTCTCTTTACATACTCCTACTAGAGGAAATTGTCCACGATGACTTTATCTATTGCCAAAATTTTAGTAGCTTTGAAACCTATGCTTTCAGACCTAATTCTCCTCTGAGTTCGATACTCAAATTTTACTCTACATTGAATTCAGCAGAGATGGCTCAAACAAAGCAGACAAAGGATGAGCTCATCATCTGCATCCATGCCACCAAACTGCTGCTCAGCCCAAATATTGCATAGACATAATTTTTCCTGGAATAAATTGTTGTTATTTTCAACTACTTCTCCATGAACAGCGATCTGTTATCTGGCACTAATTTGTCATTTGTGAATCAAAAATTTATTCTACATCCCACTTCTGGCCTTGTTTTCTGGCCTTTGTTTCCTCCCACCCAAAAGATTAAAATGTTCTCTTAACTAGTCTTTGTTATTCTACTTTCTCTCCACCTCAAAGTGTCTAAAACAGTCTTTCATTTCTTCATTCTTCATTATAAGAAAAAAAATTATTCCATTAAATCTACATTGCTTTCAGTCTAAATCTATACATAGTCAGAGTTCTCCATGGTTAAGCCTACACATGTAGAATTCATTTTTTGTTGTCCCCACCCACCCCGCCTCACAAAGCTCTGTTATGTTTAATACATAAGGCATATTAGGTTCCTTGCATTCACACAGTAATTTAGGCACCTTCTGCATTTTATGACTTTGGACGTGAAGCTATTTATTTCAAGAAAATACCTGTCTCACGTCTTTTTAATTCACATCCATAATCACTAATAGGACATGACAAGATAATAAGAGACAAAATTGAGACAATGTACATTAGCTTGCTACTACGCTAACATTTAGTATTATTTTATTCCACTTTCAATTTCTACTTGAAATTTCTTGCTATTTAGTTATCTCTATTATTTTTCGTAGGCCCTAAAGTTAAAGGAGTTTAATAGAAATCTTAGGAATTGATCTCTCCAAATGAACATCAGAGTAAAATGGATCTAAATTATTATCCAGATGATTGCTTCTGAAGTTTAAGGAGCATAGAAACTTGTTAAATCATTATTTTTGATAGAGTAGGTTTGGGATGGGGCCTAAGATTTTTATTTTTAATGAGTTCCCAGGTGATTACAACGTTGCTGATCTAAGGACTGTACTTTAAATAGTAAGACTCTAAAATAGCCTTTCTTAAACTTTAGTATTTACAAAATTAATCATATAGACTTGTTAGATATGAAGACTTTAAAGCCCCAAGACACAGAGATTCCAATCCCTGACGTCTGGAATATCCATATTTTAATAAACTCCTATTTGTGAATTGAAATTAGAGAAAAAGTTGCCTCAAGAAAAAATAGATGATATGCATTCTTGTTGAATTGAAGGTTAGCTTTATCATCACATGGTTCTCTTTGCAGAATTAATAACATGAGGATCGATACTTTTCACTATCACGGCATTAGAAAGTTAAATAGTAAGATAATGCCCTTTCCTTAAACTTGTTTATACAGAGTAAATTTAAAATGTTCACATGCATTCCAAAGAAAGAAAGTAACTCAAGTTACAAGGACAATTTTTAAAATGTAATACTTTTAGAACATTTTCAATATCACACTACTTTTAAACAGTTGCAATAAACATTTTCTAAAAGTACATTGAGTTAGAATTGCTCTATTATTTCAAAAGAACAAAAGTTCAGGCTGGTTCAAGTAAAGATGTTCACTTTTAAAGATATATGTTAAATCAACAGAAAAACTTTCTTACAGAACTATATGAAAAATCCTCTACATAACTATGTTACAAAAAAAGTGTGTGTATTATATGTACACATATTTGTGTGTATGTATATTACATATATGCATATAAATCATGTTTGCATTTGGCTACACATAAGGAATAAGCAGGAAGTCCAAAGAAGGATGGATTCAGAAAGACCATGTAGAAACTCCTTACATTAGTTCAGATAAAAGATGATAATGTCTAGGGCAGGGTAGTGACAATAGTGGATGGAGAGGAAAAAACAGAATTATGAAATTCTATAGGTAGAATCAACAAAACCTAAATTTTTTTTTTTGGTTACACCATGTAAAGGAGTTAATTTCTGAACTTAGTAAATTTGACATGCTAATAAAATATGCAAACAGGGATAGAAGGGCTTAGAAATTTTGAGAGAAGATTGAGAGATGGTTTTCAAAGTCAGCGATATCCAAATGGAAATTGGGAACCATTATACAATGGATTCAATCATCTGGAAAAATAAAGACAACAAAACACAAAGAGCATCTGACATACAGCAATCACTATTGTCAATATTTGTTTTATTTATTTATTTATTTGTTTGTTTATTTATTTATTTATTTATTTTTTGAGACAGGGTCTTGCTCTGTCACCAAGATTGGAGTGCAGTAATGCAATCATATCTTGCTTCAGTCTCCCAAGTAGCTAAGACTACAGGCACATGTCACTTAGATAATATGAAGTTTTTTTTGTAAAGAGGGTGTCTTGTTCTGTTTCTAGGCTAGTCTCAAACTCCTGGCCTCAAGTGATCCTCCCACTTTGGCCTCCTAAAGTGATAGGATTACAGGTATGAGCCACCATACCTGGCCCACTTGCCAGCATTTGAAAGGAGAATTGAGATGGGCAAAGAAGACTGGGAATGTATTTTTCCCATAAAGTTTTTTTTTTTTTTTTTGATACAGAGTCTCACTCTGTCACCCAGGCTGGAGTGCAGTGGCAGGATCTCGGCTCACTACAACCTCCACCTCTTGGGTTCAATCGATTCTCCTGCCTCATCCTCCCAAGTACCTCGGACAACATGCATGTGTCACCACGCCCAGCTAATTTTTGTATTTTTAGTAGAGACAGAGTTTTATCATGTTGGCCAGGATGGTCTCGATGTCTTGACCTTGTGATCTGCCCGCCTTGGAATGTTTTTAAAAATTCAATTGAAGGTTATGTTTTGGTTGGCAAGAGAGGGGAGTATGTAAATGAGAACCCCTCACCATTCCTTCTCCTTCAAGTGTTTTTTTTTTTTTTTTTTCTTTTTTAAATGTTTTCCCCTGTAAAGACTTTTGTTATTTGGCCAAAAGATTACTTCTTACCTGACTTAGGCATATTATACTTCCAGCTAATTTTTGAAAGGACTTTTAGTCCTGTCTCCCGAGTTTCTGTCCTCACTAGTGTATATCTCTGCTGCCTTCCAGTCTTGTTACAAGTGAAAGTAATTATACATATTAGAAGTCATAATATTTTTGCAAGTAACCAAGAAATTAGAAGTGTCTGCAGCAAAGCAACCATTAGCAGAAAAGCAAACAATTCAATCATGCCTATCTTTGGTTTAATGGAAATCACAACTGAGAAGAAAATGAGAGATTATTACACAGTCTGATGGAAGAACTCTTCTGCTTTCCATAAAATATTTCTCCTTGATGAAAGAACCAGGATACTGAAGGATACCAATAACACGAAGAAACCATAAACCTTTTGTAATTCTTGAAGTCGAATTCTCCCAGCAGAGGAATTGTATTTTATTATGGGTTAGTAATAGCCATGCAGAGAAATCACTCACAAAAAAATAGCAATGCACTTCGGGAGGATGATCAGTTATTGCACACATGAAGTGGATCAGAAGTGCTTCTATCTGTTTCTGCCCACATCTGCTGCAAATGTCTGCATAAAATTTGCATTCAGACTCCTTATATAATAAGTAATTAAATTTCAAATGACTGTTCGTATTTTTGGAGTTGAACATGTAATTATTACTTATACTATATTATATTTATTTTCCGTATAATTAATATATACACACAGTTAAAAAGCTAATAGTGCAGACTTAGAATAAAAAGTAACAGCCTGCTTCGCAACTTAAGTCTCTTTTTTAAAAAGGCAGTCATGTTTAAACCCTAGATAATTTTTTATTGTAGTTTTAAACCAAATATTTGTTTTATTTTATAATTTTAACTTTTATTTTAGACTCAGGGGTACATGTTTTACTTGGGTATGTTGTGTGATGCTGAGGTTTATGGTACTATTGATCCCTTTACCCAGGTACTGAGCATAGTACCCAATAATTAGTTTTTCAACTCTTCCCCCTCTTCCTATCTCCCCACTCTAGTATTCCTCTGTCTATTGTTGTCAGTTTTATGTGCATGAGTGCCCATTTTTAGCTCCCACTTTTAGTGATAAAATGCAGCATTTGGTTTCGTGTTACTGTGTTAATTTGCTTAGGACAAGGGCCTCCAGCTGCATCCATGTTGTTGTTCATTCTTTTTATTGTCCCATAGTATTACATGGCATATATGTATCATATTTTCTTTACCCAGTTCACTGTTGATGGCCACCTAGGTTAATTTCATGGTCTTTGCCATTGTGAACAGTGCTGTGATGAACATACCAGTGCATGTGTATTTTTGGTAGAATGATTTATATTCCTCAGGGTGTATATCCAGTAATGAGATTTCTGGAATGAATAGTAGTTCTAAGTTCCTTAAGAAATCTCCAAACTGCTTTCCACAGTGGCTGAACTAATTTATATTCCCATGAACAATGTATAGGCGTTCCCTTCTCTGTGCGGCTTTACCAGCATCTGTCTTTTGACTTTTTAATGACAGCCCTTCTGTCTGTTTTTGATTTGCATTTATCTGGTGATTAATAATGTGGGATATATTTTTATGTTTTCTGGCCACTTGTATGTCTTCTTTTGAGAAGTGTCTGTTCATATCTTCCGCCCACCTCTTAGTAGGATTGTTTATTTTTTGCTTGTTGAATTGTTTAAGTTCTTTATGGATTCTGAATATTAGATCTTTTTCAGATGCATAGTTTGCAAATATTTTCTCCCATTCTGTAGACTTTTTATGCTGTTATAGTTTCTTTTGCTGTGCAGAAACTCTTTAGTTTAAATTAGGTCCTACTTTTCAATTTTTGTTTTTGTCGCAATTGCTTTCGAGGACTTAGTCATAAATTCTTTGCCAAGGATGATGTACAGAATGATGTTTCCTAGGTTTTCTTCTAGGATTCTTGTAGTTTGAGGTCTTACATTTAAATGCTTTATCTATCCTCAAGTTTAACCTCTAGAAGATTTTAAATTAAATTTATAATATGTATATTACTAGAATTATTTAACTATTTTAGAAATCTATTAATTTACTTAAACAACTCCTTTCTTATTCTTTTTACACCTTTAAAATAGAGTTATCACCAATTTTATGTTTTTATCTGTTAATTTTTGCAAATTCATGGAGTTAATTTTTTTTTTTTTAAATATCAATCCTATGATGGGTGCAGCAAACTACCATGACACATGTATACCTATGTAACAAACATGCACATTCTGTACATGTATCCTGGAACTTAAAATATAATAAATTAAAAAAATAAAAAACATATCAACCCCAAAGAGAATGTATTATCATTTTTTTGTTAGGGAAGGATATTAACATTGTTAGAATTCAGACTATTTAACAATACATAGAGAATGATACTCTTTCAAATGAACTCATCAGGACAGACACAGCAGTGAGCAGCCTTCTAGTGAGTGCACTCAGCCTTCTACAGTTTCCTTTGGCATACTTTGTCATTTTTGAATTCCAACTTCTGTCATCTCAATTTTCCTCTTTAGTATTTTAAATTTTAATTAATTTTACCTTCTCTTCTGAAACCCTAGGTTTGATATTTGCATTTTGTTGATATTACTGTATATTGTATTTTGTTTCTCAAACTTAGCTACATGATAGTCAGTTCTGGAGCACTTTCACAAACAAGCGGGCCTGGGCCTTGTTACCAGACATTTTAATATAATTGCTTTAAAATCAGGGTTAAGAACTATAGGTCTATAACTTGAATATGAATTGTGAAACCAAATAAACCATGTTTTCAACACCTTTATATAAGTGATATCCACAACTAAAAATTAGATTTCTTCATGGGAGAATGATGTGTCTATGTGTGTATGTTTTACTATATTTTCTACATAGTTAACGTGTCCGCTAATTTGTCATTATAATCAGCTGCTGTGTTGAAATGTGTTTTGCCTTGTTTTTTCTGAAGGTCTCTATTAACTATTGTGCCAGTCCTCCAAGACTTCCCATGTAAATACACTTTTTGATATTTTGATCGATTCATCATATAATTCTTAGATAAAAGTCACTCTTATTTAGAAATATGAAGGCACTGTTCATTTGTATGGTTTTGCTGATGTGAACTCCAATACATTCCTGGTCTTGGGTAGGTAACACATTTTATCCTCTGAAATTTTTATGGGTGTCTATACATCATTGATGTTATAAATTTCACAATATTTGCCAGTGTGTATATTTGTTAAAAAGTTATTGGCCTGTGTACTTGGTGGTTACTTGAAGAACTGTTGCAGCTTTAAAAGTTCCTTGGATGATCCTGTTCCTATTCCTCCCTTCAATTTTCTTTCTTCCCTGTCATTTTTACTGATATTATGTGGATGTTGTAGATGGTATGAAAGAGGTTGATTCATAGGTCCATCTCTGTACTTTCAACTAAAGCTCCTTTAAAAGACTCACGTCTTCTACAACCCACTGCCTGGTGTTTTTGAGCCCTGAGCCTCAGGAGCTTGGCAGAGACAGCTCATGTCATCCACTGTAGTCTTATCATATGTCCTGCAGAGCTTCATCCTCTCTTCTCCATGAATCACCCACCTTGCAAATGCTTTCTGTGATAATCATCCTTGTTAAAATTTTAGTCACGGATCTCTCTCCCGTTTTAATTGTTTTTTTTCTTTCCTCTGCTTCCTTCCTTCCTTCCTTCCTCCCTCCTTCCTTCCTTCCTTCCTTCCTTCCTTCCTTCCTTCCTTCCTTCCTTCCTTCCTTCCTTCCTTCCTTCCTTCCTTCCTTCCTTCCTTCCTTCCTTCCTCTCTTTCTTTCTTTCTCTCTCTTTCTTTCTTTCTTTCTTTCTTTCTTTCTTTCTTTCTTTCTTTCTTTCTTTCTTTCTTTCTTTCTTTCTTTCTTTCTTTCTTTCTTTCTTTCTTTCTTTCTCTTTTCTCTCTTCCTGTCTTTCTGTCTTTATTTCTCTTTCTGTCTTTCTTCTCATCATCCTCTTCACTCTCTCATCCTTCTCTTCTTTTTTCTTTTTCTTTATTCTCCATTAATGACACCTTGGAAAATTTTGGGGAGTGAAAATAAATAAATCCAAATGACCAAGTTTTAATGCTTGAACAAAAGCCAATTTATTCTAAAAAGCTTTACCCTAGAATTTATTATATCTTTACTTTTAATAAAGTTATACAAAGATAGTAATTATGGACTTGTTTAGAAAAACTCAGTTTTAGAAAAACTGAGCCAAAAATGCTGGACTTCTTACATATTGGACAATGTAGTAAACTACTTTTATAAATGACTATAAAAAATATGGGATTCTCTCAGACTTCTTTCTTGTATAATCGTCTTTTACTTCACTTGCTGAAGTTTCCACCATACCATTTCTTTCTACTGTTTTTACTCAACTATACAAATTAGGCATTACTCTCCTACTTATTTTGCAAACTCTACACATGAGATTTTAAATTTCTTTTTTGGGTGGTGTACATGTATAATTTTTAGATTCAAGTGCATTTTCTCTCTTCAAGATGAACAACATACAGTCTATTTAATGTGTTAGAGGTACAATGTGACAGATGTACTTAATGTGTTACATCAAAAAGATTACTGAATATGGAAGGAGAGACAAGGGATATCAGTTTAATCTACCATTTGGGCAAGTTATTAAAACCCTGATACTCACGTCAATGACTTGTAAAGTGGGACTTAGTATGTATTCTTATTGGCTATTATATAAATAGCTTTAGAAATTTTAAAACTGCATCAAATCTACAATGTTAACACCTGTAATAATTGCAGGGGAATATTATTTTTACTCAAAGAATGAATTTTTCACCTTGTGCTATAATGTCAAAAAGATTCATTTGACCATCTTTCCTTTGCTAGGAATCTATTATTTAAATTTGAAGGCACTTCCTATAAGAGTGCTTGAGTAATTTAAATGAGTTAGTTTCATGTATTGTGACAGGTCTGTAAATTGTTGTATTGATCTGCAAGAGTTCTATGTATTCTACAAGCCATTAGATCAGACAATGCATAAATATAAATCTTGAGAGTATTTTAAAGAGAAACACAAAAAGCCCTTTTTATATGTTTACTTCTATAGCCAGGATTGCTTAGTTGATTAATTAGGTCTTCAATATATGGAATTATTTTATTTATATACTCCAACTTTGAAATAGTATGTTCGATGGATTTTCTTCTCTAATGCAGATCAAATCATGTAGATAAAACAGTGGTACAGGGGGAAGAGCAACAATATTTCAGCTGAATGATTTTCAATTAATCAGCCCAGGAGGAGATGATATGAATTGGAAATTCACAGGTTCAAAGAATATCTGATGAATTTTGACAGGAAGCCCATTATCTACAAAATATTTTTAGCATCTAACTCAGATATTATGAAAGCAAATACTTATCACCTAAACCAAATAACATGGATCTTTTAATAACAAGTAGAGTCGATTTTTATAATACTCTAACATTTCATGTTTTTCTATGTAATTTATTATATAGGTGACAGTGCAACTTTGAGGTTGTTAGGCATTATTGATATTAACTTCAAGTTCAATAGCATTATTGGTCCAGCAGTACTTTTACTTGACCCATGTCTTAATAAATGTAATGGCATCTGCTACTACCCATCACTTACATTTTTAATTGCACTCTTGGCAGCAGGCCAAGTGAGATCAAACATCCCCTAGAACCCAATGCATCAACCAAACTACAAAATAACTTTGTATGTCACACATGGTAAGACGTCTTTCAATCATCCTATAATTTTTAAAAAGATACATGCCCTGAAGTGGGCATTATAAGATCTGAATATATTTTACTCCTCAAATGAATCGAAGGCCTTGATGAGTAGCTAAAAGTGGCAAGAAATTGTTGGAAATGCAGTTTTGATCCCTAAGTACTCTCTCTCCAACAATGGACTTGAAAAGGATCTGTTGAAGATTAGTTTGCTTTTCATTGTGCTTTTTAAGAAACACATATATGCATACACTTTCAGATAATTTCATTGTTCCTAAAAGGATTGGCGTACAAAGTCAATCAAAGATGAGTGGGGTAAAGTGTTCTCAGTTGACGTAAGCCTCAGCTTCCCTGCCTCATAGACAGGAGAACAGAAGCTTGACTTAACTTAGCAGAAGTGTGTTCCATAAAAAAAACTGTATCACCCTTTACCTTCTGAGGACGTCAGCTACACAGAAAAAAACAGTGAATATTTTGACTTTTTATGAAATAACTTTATATAGCTGTGATTCTTATTCCTCATCAACAGTGTGCCTGATTGTTTCACTCTTAATTCTACCAATTGATAAAACTTGTTTCAAGTCCGAGGCAACACTTATGTAATAATAATCAAGTACCATGAATTTACATTTTACTTACTTTTATCCACAGTCTAGTAACTATCTTACAGTCATTCATTCGATTGCATATCAAACCAAAGAATATAATAGTCTTAGATTATCTGGGTAGTTCAATCTATTCAAGTAAGAAGTTCACTATATAATGAGATTAAAATGTTATAAAATGATAACTGGAAAGGTTCATAATCACTGCGGCTAGCCTAATTTCTTAAGAAAAAATGAAAAAAAGAGCCTTTGGATTCAAAATTCCAAGTTTGGTTCCAGCTCCACCATCCTTAATAATGTGTCCTTGGATAAATCACAATCATTTTAAGCTTCATCTTCTTTATCTAAGAAAATTTAGTGGGGTGGTGCAGTTGGACAAATAGATAATAACAGTTATCTAGTATTATAGTAAAATGAGTATTTTCACCACCCTAGAAATCTTCTGTGTTCCTCCTATTTGTCCAATCTCATGGAACACACAACAATATGAATGAACCCTAATATAGACTATCAGCTTCAATGATAATGATGTGTCTATGCGGGTTCATCAATAGTAACAAAGGTAACAATCTGGTGGGGGATGTTGATAATGGGAGAGACCGTGCATATAACAGGGAAGGATGTATATTGGAAATCTCCATGCCTTCTTCTGAATTTTGCTGTGAACTTAAAACTTCTCTAAAAAATAAAGTCGTTTTCTTAAAAGCATGCCATATAATACTATTAAAAATGATTGTTATGATAATCTATTTAGTGCATTTTCATACTGTCCTAGCACATAGGAAATGTCCCATAAACATTTGCTTTCATTTCACAAAGTCCGCTCTTAAAATCTTAAGTAGGGGCCAGGCGCAGTGGCTCAGGCCTCTAATCTCAGCACTTTGGGAGGCTGAGGCAGGCAGATCCTGAGGTCAAGAGATCAAGACCATTCTGGCCAACAGGGTGAAACCCCGTCCCTACTAAAACTACAAAAAAATTAGCTGGGCATGCTGGTGCGTGCCTGTAGTCCCAGCTACTAAGGAGGCTGAGGCAGGAGAATCAGTTGAACTCAGAACGTGGAGGTTGCAGTGAGCCGAGATCATGCCACTGCACTCTGTCACAAAACAAACAAACAAACAAACAAAAATTTTAAGCAAAATCTCTATTCCGGCTGATAGGACATGTATATGAAAGCAATCACACAGTGCAGTTGTATAGTCCTAAAACCTAAGTAATCAGAGAATACTTTGCTGGAAATAATTGCATCCTACATGCAAGGTTTTTGTATATAAGATAAAGTATTCATCAGCATTTTGACACAAGAAATACATTATTCTGAAAGAATGGATGCTGACTATGTATTTAGTGATGAATACTTTTAGAATAGTAGGTAAAAATGCCTCACTCATCATAACTGCCTTTTGATATTTGAACCTTTGGGATATTGTAAACTAAATGGAAAAGAATAGAACATACATTTTTGGATATTAAAAAAGGACATACATATGTAGTTATTATTGACTTGCCAATTGAAAAACTGGGTATTGGAGACATCAGCTTAAACAAAACAAAGGAAAAATTTCTGTAAATCAAAGAAAAGTAGTTTTTACTATTTATGCATAACTTCCATGATCACATAGCTACATTAATTTGTAATGTCATGGAATCATTATTATAATCCTGAAAATTGGCACTAGTTCTAGTGTGCTCTTTAGAATCTACATAATTAGGACTTAACAGTGCTTATTATATATGAAATATGCAATGCTATTTGTAACCTTTTAACCATAGTACACTGGAAACACTTATTCCAAGGCAATTTTGGCCTACCTTAGGTTATTGTGAAATAAACTTACAAAAAAACAGTCCATGACACAGGACTCAGAAGTTGTTAATAGGAGAGAATTCAAATTTTCCAAGGATCGCACAAGATTATGGTTTTTCTCTCTTTGCTACCCAAATGGTTTATTTATTTGTCGTACACTGAGAACCGAAGTTAATCTGACTATTCTTGATAATTTTTTCATGAGATCCTTGAAGAGATAAATTTAAAATACAAGCTCAATGAATTAAGCTGGCAGAAGGTATGTTCCACTTTATAGTCATCAGATGTGTTCAAAGAAGTTTCTCTGGCACTCAGAGGAGATATAAGACACTCAACTTATTCCTTGGATTCACTTTGACTTCACTTTAAAGACAACTGAAATATTTTCTCCTTATTTCCAAGTGGATAAACTAGGGTCTAGTTTGGACAACAAGATGATTTATTTAAGTTCCCTGGATATATAAATTATAAATATATATAACAATATATAATTATATATATTTATATTATATAAATAAATAAATATAAATATTATATTATATATAATTATATAATTATAATATATAATATAATAATTATAATATAGCAATATATAATTATATTATATATTAATATTATAATATATAATAATTATATAATAATATATGATTATATTCATATTATATTATATAATAACTATATAATAATATATAATTATATATATTATATGTTATATATATGCAGGCATTATGCATTTGTACAGGTAGTATAGGTACAAATTCAACCATAGTAAAAGTCGGTTTCTGTTTATACTCTAAATAAATGTTTTTAAGGAAGAGAAGAATATCACAGACGGCTTTGTTATATTTTGTATGTAAAAGTACTATTAAACTTTTACAAGTGCACTAAAGGAAATTTTGAAAGAAGTTGAACACAGAAAAATTAAGTGGAAGCTTTATTAACATCCAAAATCATGAAAATCTCTAAGCTCTTATGTCTATGCTTATTCTTCAGATTTATATCACCTTCTCTGAATCAAAAACTGCTATTTTAAAATTAGTTTATTTTTATTCTATTTTTTATTGTAGAGTACTAATTAAATATACAAATACATATATGCATATATATATATATATAAAATGATATTAAGGTGATGTGCTTTTTACCATTTTATTTTCTAAAAAGGAAGAAAGAGAAAAGATAATAAAGTTGTTAAGTCTGAAACTGTACAGACTATAAGATATTAGCCTACTTTATACCTAATATTTGCCTGTCCCAGATACACACACACACTCACACATACACATGTGCACACACACACACACACACACACACAGACATGCATCACCACAACATCAAGGAGAAAACTTCTTATGGACAGAGAAGCTTGGGTCTGTTTTCCAAGCCCCAAATTCAAATGCCTACAGCATCACATGCTGAGAGCCAGGTGGCACTGGCATGGTGAAAGGGGCTTGCGCCAGAGAAGCAGACCTCTGGAATTATGAAACTCAGGGTTCATAGAGAATGTGCAGGCACATATATCCATCCGTGCCTCTGAAAATAAATAGCCTTTGTCTTTTACTCTGAAATGTGAACAAATTTTCTCTTGGGGTGGGGGAAAAGGGCTCTAAAGTGGAATGTAGGCACTGGGCACTGGGTAAGATAGAAGATTTATCTAAACTATTGTCATTAGAATAGAAGCAATTGGCTCTGCGGAAATTCACCATCTCTAACTCCCAAGCCTAATTAGTACTTAGTTATCCTTGAGGTCCCAGAGGTCTTTGTTCATCAAGCCCTAAACATGGAGAAACATAAAATTACTCCTGGAGCATCATCGTCTTAAAAAAGTTTCTATGAGGAGGTCATATTAGTGCAATGAATTATAAACATATTGACATTGCATTTGCATTAATAAATAATAAAGTGTAATATAAACATAGAAAATAATAAATATTTCAGAAACAGAATATATAATTAAAACAAAATGAAATACATGTCAACAATACACTTCAATCATTTGCAGTCCATATGATTGGTAGTAGATACATATTCCCAGTTATGTCTTATTAATATTCGAAGAAAAGTACAAATATAAAAATTGGGAAAACAGGCAAAAGTTATGAAGGTGAATCTCAGATTAAGAAATATAAATGTCCTTTAAAAAATAAAACATAAACAAAAGTACTAGTAGCCTGAAAATGAAAATTAAAACAAAATTCAAACACTTCACTATTATAACACATAACAAAAATGTAAACTATTGATAACACTCAGTGCTAATAAAAATGAAAGGGAAGATGCACTCTCATACATTGTTACAGGGGATGGAATTTGTTACAACTTTTAGGAATACATCAATTATTATTTATTACTTTTTGAATAGCTCAGTCCACCAAAATTTTTATCATTGTTACAGAACCAATATGTTCCTATGTCTGTTGTGCAGTAACATATTAATATACTTAGACAGAAGGATTTGCAACAGAGAAAGAGTTTAATGATTTCAGGGCAACGGAGCAAGGAGATACGAGGAGACTCTCAAAGCCATCTCCTTGAGGAATTACGGGCTGGGGCTTTTAAGGGGATCATGGAGGGCAAGGGCTGTAAAATTGGGGTTGTTGATTGGTTAGAGGAAAGGGCAAGAAGTCATCAGGATATGGAAACTATGTTCTTTGGTGAATCTGCTTCCCTGAGGTGTCATTCAGATCAGCTGACATCAGTAGTTTCATTGGTATGCAGGAGCTGAAAGAATATCGCAAAGGGAAAACGGAATATTTTACAATGCTTAAGTAGTTGTCTACAGAGCAGTTAAGGGGAACGATAATCTTGTGATAAGGTCTATGTGAGTCTGAGACAACAGGCAGTGGACCACTCTGAGGAAGTAGGTCAGAGAGCAAGCTGCCTATTGATTAATGTTGAACATGCTGCAAGTATAGTTTCTTTTTGTTTCTCCTCTTTTTTCTTCCCTGATTAGTTTTATAAAATTTATAGGAATAGTTTCATTCCCTGTAGAAAATACTACACATTTGTATACCTTGTTACAGAAGTTGTTTAGAGTGGCTATCAAAGGCTGCATTTCTCTGTCTCCTAGTTAGTAGAGGTGTTTCTATGACTGAGGCCTAGCCATGAAAGGAAGTGCTACTTCAAGCTTAATATATGAATATCTCCTACAAGTGATTCTCCATGCTCTGTCACCCCTGGCTAACCTACAATAGAGAATATTTTCAGAAAGATTTTGGAAAACATATGTAGAAGATAGCAGAGCTTTTGTAACCCTGGGGCCTGAATGAGTACATAGAGGAGGCTGCCCTCTGTTTTGTTCACCCACCCGGTATCATTAGATGAGTGAGATATTAACTATGCTTGAGTTTAGCTACTAACATGGAATTTGTTTCTTATAACAATTAGCTTTGCCTAATTCAATCCCAAAGGTGAAGAAAAAAAGAAAACAAAGTATAGAGCACACATCAAAAAAGATATAATTGGCCGGATGCGGTGGCTCACCCCTGTAATCCCAGCGCTTTGGGAGGCTGAGGCGGGCGGATCACGAGGCCAGGAGATCAAGACAATCCTGACTAACATGGTAAAACCCTGTCTCTACTAAAAATACAAAAAATTAGCCAGGCGTGGTGGCGGGCGCCTGTAGTCCCAGCTACTCAGGAGGCTGAGGCAGGAGAATGGCGTGAACCCGATTGCACCACTGCACTTCAGTCTGGGCGACAGAGCAAGACTCTGTCTCAAAAAAAAAAAAAAAAAAAAAAAAAAAGATATAATTAACAATTTAGGCAGTGTCAAAACTCTAGACACAAAATTATATTCTCCAGCAAATTATATAATATCAATGACTTACAAAAGGTCATTAAACCTTTTGATTTGGAAAATACTGTATTTCTAATTTAAAAAGACAACATGTGTGTATAAAGGTTGATTTATGAACCACCACACTCTTGAAACCATCATCCCATCAAGAAAATAAACATCTTCATCACCTCTAAAAGTTTCCTCTTGACCTTTGAAATTCCCTACCCCCAACCCTTTCTGTCCCAAGCAAAAATGATCTAATTTCTGTCACTATAGACTAGTTTTCATTTTTTAAAAAAATGTACATAATGGAAATACACAGTATGTAATTGGGTTCTTGAGAGAAAGGAGAGGTGGAAACCTGGTTTCTTTCACTCAGCATTTTCTTTTCAGATCCATCCAAGTTGTAATATATATCACTTGTTCATTACTTTATTATTACATTTTATGATGAAATTATACCACACTTTCTTTGTGCTTTCACCTGTTGATGGATATTGTTGTTGTGTCTAGGTCTTGACGATTACAAGTATAGCTAGTAGTAAGTCTATGTACAGGTCTTTGAATAGGCATTTGCTTTTATATCTTTTTTACAAACATCTAGTGGGAGAATGTCTGGATTCCGTGATATATGTATATTTACCTTTTTAAGAAACAGCCAAACTCCTTTATTCCAAAGTGGTTTTACCACTTTACATTCATATCTTGTATGTGCCTCCTCTTGCTATTTCCCTTAGTGTTTTGATAATTTTTTATAATAGTATACTTTGATTACTTCCTCTTCATCTCTTCTGTATCTACTACAGGTGTTTTCTTTCTGGTTTCTCTGGGGTTTACACGAAACATTTTATAATTATAACAGTCTATTTTAAGCTGATAAGAACTTAAATTCACCTACAAAAACTTTCATTTCAACTTCTCCTTCCCCCACATTTTATGCTATTTTACATCTTTTAAGTATTGTGTGTGCATTAATAAATCATTATAGCTACAGTCATTTTTATTTTATTTGCCTTTTATATTTTTATTTTATTTAAATAATTGTATTAATACTGTTTTTAATTAAGTGATTATATATACTTATGGGTTCAATGTGATGGTTTAACATATGTACGAAATGTACAATGATTAAATCAAACCAATTAACATATCCATTACCTCACTTACCTACCATTGTTTTTTTCTGGTAGGACATTTGAAATTTAGTCTTAGTTATTTTGAAAGATATACTACATCATCATTGCCTATAATCAGCCTATTGTGCAATAAATCTCAGAACATTCCTCTTATCCAACTGAAACTTTTTACACGTTGACAACAAGCTATAACTACTGCTAGTACTTTTGTTTTTTAACTTTTATACTCGAGGTTAAAGTGATTTATACTCCACCACTACAATATTAGAGTATTATAAATATGACTATATTCTTACCTTTACAGTGAGTTTTATACTTTCATATGTTTTCAGATTGTCACTTAGCTTTTCATCATTTCACATTCAAGAACTCCCTTTAGCATTTCATATAAAGTAGATCTAGTTGGGCTGAACTTCCTCACCATTTTTTTTGTGGGGGGTGGGCGTCTGGGAAAATCTGTCTCTCTTTCATTTCTGATGGACAGCTTTTCTAGCTACAGTATTCTTAATTGGCAGACTTTCCCCCCACCCCCCCCCACCCCCACCCCCCCGAATTTGAAATATATTATCCTGTCCTTTCCTTGCCTGGAAGGGTTCGTCTGAAAAAAATCCACTGATAATCTTTTGGAAAATCCACTGTTTGTAATGGGTTGCTTTTCTCTTGCTGCCTTCAAAATTATTTTTATCTTTGAGATTTTAGAATTTGGTTAGGAAGTGTCTCAGTGAAGGTATCTTTATATTTAAATTAGTTAGTTTTCTGTGGGTTTTATTGACCTGAATGTTCATTGTCCCTGTAGATTTTTTTTTGTCATTATTTCCTTAAATAAGCTTTCTGCCCTTTTTTCTTTCTGTGTTCTTTCTCGCACTCCCATATATTGATGCACTTGATGATGTCCCATAAACTATGTAGTCTTTCCTTCACACATCTTCATTCTTTTTTCTTTCTGATCCTCTGAATGGGTAACTTCAAAAAGGAAGTATTCAAACTCAATGATTCTTTCTTCTGCTTAACTGAGTCTGCTGTTGAAGCTCTCTACGGATTTTTTCAGCTTTGTCATTGTGCTCTCAGCTCTAGAATTTCCTCTTAATGGTTTCTATTACTCAACTTCTGAAATTTTTCATGTATTGTTTTACTGATATTGTTTAGTTTTTTCTCTGTGTTCCCTTGTAGTCCAATGAGCTTATTTAAGAAAATGTGGCACATATACAGCATGAAATACTATGCAGCCGTAAGAAAGGATGAGTTCATGTCCTTTGTAGGGATATGGATGCAGCTGGAAACCATCATTCTCAGCAAACTATCGCAAGAACAGAAAACCAAACACCGCATGTTCTCACTCATAGGTGGGAATTGAACAATGAGATCACTTGGATACAGGAAGGGGAACATCACACACCGGGGCCTGTTGTGGGGTGGAGGAGAGGGGACAGGGATAGCATTAAGAGATATACCTAATGTAAATGATGAGTTAATGGGTGCAGCACACCAACATGGCACATGTATACATATGTAACAAACCTGCATGTTGTGCACATGTACCCTAGAACATAAAGTATAATAAACAAAACAAAACAAACAAAATTACTTGAATTATTAGTCAGATAGTTTATAGATATTTATTTCTTTAGGGATGCTTAATGGTGCTTAATTTTGTTCTTTTGACATTGACATTTTCCTGATTAGTAATCCTTGTGAACTTGTGATGTTATCTGAACACTAGAAGAATCAGTTACCTTCTCCAGTATTTACAGATTGGCTTCAGTGGAAGCAGATTTGGGCCTGACTATGCTGGGGCAGGCCTTTGTTCTGGGTTAGCAGGGGCATGGCTGAATCCTGGTTCTGTGTGGGTTGGGTTGGCACTGAGGTGGGTCTGTAACATGCGTCTACTGGGTCCAGCCAGAAACCTGAGTCTTCAGGGCTCATCCTGGAGTCTTGGTATGCAGAGGCTAGGCTGAAGCCTGAGACTGATGGTGCCAGCCTGGCCCTGGAGTTCATAGGTGTAGTCCCGGGATCTGTGTTCACGGAGGCAGTTCTGGAGACAGGGTGTCAGGGCTGGCCTGATGCTGAGGTGGTCCTGGAACCGGGGTCACTGGGTGCTGACCTGGCAATAGGGGCTGCTGCGGGGAGGCTGGTAATGGGGTCGATTATAAGGTTGAGCATTCATTTTACTCTCTTTTTCCATCTGAATGGTCTCTTTCTCCACATTATCCTATGTAAGACTGGGGACAGCATAATATGAATAATGTGAAACTACCCTCTTGGATGCACCTTTTCTTATCTCTGTGCCAGACCCAGGTGCTGTAAGCTCTCATCTGAATTATTTAAATCATGTTAAAGTATTTTCACATATGGATAGTTGTTCAAATTTATGCTTCAGTGAGGTGATGAGCAGCTCCTATTCTGCCAGTCTTACTAACATCATTCCACCTGATATTGATAAGAATCCACTGACCATATATGTGGAGATCCATTTAGACAGTCTCTATTCTCTTCTGTTGATTTATTTATATACTTTAGCACCAATACCAAACCGTCTTGGTTACCACGTACTATAAGTCCTCCAACATAATTCTTCTTTTCAAAGTTTTTTTTTTTTTTTTTTGCTCTTGTAAGTCCCTTCAATTTCCATATACATTTTAAAATAAGCTTGTCAACTTCTATAAAGAAGCTCGCTTATATGTTGATTGGAATCATGATACGTTTATAGAATGATTTCTGAAAAATTGATAGAAATATTTAGTCTCCTAGTATATACCTCCCTATTTATTTAGGTAATTATAAACTTGTATCAGCCATGTTTTACAGTTTATGCAAATCTTGTACCTCTCTTTTCATATATTTCCCTAAGTATTTCATACTTTCAATATAGTGATATACAGTATTTTAAAACTAGTCACAAACTAGTCACAAATTGTCTTCATGAGAATGTAACTAATGCCAGAGAATCTGAGGTGGAATCATTTCATCCTAAAACCATGCCCCCACTCACCTTGAAACAAGTGCCTTGTGCCAGAAAGGTTGGGGACCATTGCTACAGTTGATTCCTCAATAAGGACTGATGCATTATATCTATATATTATTGGATCATATCATGGAAAGAACACAACTGTTCAGTTGTCACTGCGTTTAAAGAGTAAAATATCCAAGCTAATTAAGATTAGGTATGTCTGGATGTTGAATCATAATGTGTTAGGTGAAAGCTACTTCAATATTTCATATCTCATATTTGGATTACTTCTGGTGAAGTGTTATTGGCTCTCAAAAACAGGCAGAGGAGAATGCATGAACTGGTAACCAAGAGTCTTAACGATGGTCACAATGTTACATTAAGAGAACATACTAAAACAGTGCTTTTTAATTCTTAAAATGCAAAGAAATCACCTGGAGATCTTGTTAAAATTCAGATGCCAATTAAGTAAGATTCTACTTGATTATGATGGTTCTGGTCTATAAATCCAGGTTTGAAAGGCAAGGACTTAGGTGTCATTCTAAACATAATCACTCTTATAAGGTTAAGAGTTACATAATTCTCCAAAAGATGCTTTACTAGTTAATGACTATACTTAAAAACATACTTGCAAAACAAAAAATATAAATACCAGAATTTCTGGTGTCTGAGTAACCTGAGCTTCCAGAGACCATGAGAGAAGATGTGCAGCATATTTTAACATGTTTTTCAATGTCTGATGATGTGTTCTGTCACTTCTAGATAGGTGTAAAATATTATAGCCAAATAATAATCTCTCATAAGCCCTGTAGAATACTTTCCAAGTTAATTTTCTAAGTGATATCCTATTTCCTAACGGATACTGTTTGCTCTAAAGTTCTATTAAGTCGGAGTTATATTATTTTCTCCTACACCAAATTTTCTATAAGAGTTGGAGGTGAAGCTGATGTTCACTTTGATAATCACCAGTTCTTCAACAACATTGTTATTCCCTTTGCCTTGTGAAAATAAGTCTTTTAAAAGAAGATGATCTCATAGTACCTTGGCTACTTTTACTGGCCACAGTTGTCTATAGTCAGTTTCTGTTTCTTATTATTAAATCTTATCATTTGGCTCAAAGTGTATGTATGTGTGAGTGTGTGTGCATGTGCATGAATGTGTGTATACATGTGGCATGTTTCCTTCCTCATCTGTATTGAATTGCTCAGACTTCTGGTTTCTTGAACTCCTCTTCCCTTCTTCCCTAATGATTCATTTACTCATCCCAGCAACCTACGTTAGTGTCATACTCTAAGCCTTAAGACTGCTAATAACTACAATTTATCCCAGATCTTTTTTTTTTTTTTTTTTTTTTTGAGTTGGAGTCTCACTCTGTCGCCCAGGCTGGAGTGCAGTGAGGTGATCTCAGCTCACTACAAGCTCCGCCTCCCTGGTTCATGCCATTCTCCTGCCTCAGCCTCCCTAGTAGCTGGGACTAGAGGCTCCCGCCACCACATCCGGCTAATATTTGTATTTTTAGTAGAGATGAGGTTTCACCATGTTCGCCAGGATGGTCTCAACCTCCTGACCTCATGATCCACCCACCTCAGCCTCCCAAAGTGCTGGGATTATAGGCGTGAGCCACCGCGTCCAGTCTATCCCAGATCTTATTTTCAATTCTTGCTCTGTCTGACTACTATCTTCCATCTTCCTACCCCACTTCTTTTAATACTGACACCTCTGCAAATTTTCCCCAACAGGATATCCAGACACTTGATCTTATAATTATGTCACTTTCCATTATCCAGTATGAAATCAAGTTCTTGCCTGATTACCCTGGCCAGAACTTCCAAGACTATGTTGAATAGGAGTGATGAGAGAGGGCATCCCTGTCTTGTTCCAGTTTTCAAAGGGAATGCTTCCAGTTTTTACCCATTCAGTATGATATTGGCTGTGGGTTTGCCATAAATAGCTCTTACTATTTTGAGATATGTCCCATCAATACCTGATTTATTGAGAGTTTTTAGCATGAAGGGCTGTTGAATTTTGTCAAAGGCCTTTTCTGCCTCTATTGAGATAATCATGTGGTTTTTGTCTTTGATTCTGTTTATAAACTGGATTATGTTTTTTGTTTTGCATATGTTGAACCAGCCTTGCATCCCAGGGGTGAAGCCAACTTGATCATGGTGGATAAGCTTTTTGATGTGCTGCTGGATTCAGTTGGCCAGTATTTTATTGAGAGTTTTAGCATTGATGTTTATCAGGGATATTGCTCTAAAATTCTCATTTTTGTTGTGTCTCTGACAGACTTTGGTATCAGGATGATACTGGCCTCATAAAATGATTTAGGGAAGATTCCCTCTTTTTCTATTGATTGGAATAGTTTCAGAAAAAATGGTACCAGCTCCTTCTTCTACCTCTGGTAGAATTTGGCTGTGAATCTGTCCGGTCCTGACTTTTTTTTTGGTTGGTAGGTTATTAATTATTGCCTCAATTTCAGAGCCTCTTATTGGTCTATTCAGGGATTCAACTTCTTCCTGGTTTAGTCTTGGGCGAGTGTATGCGTCCAGTAATTTATCCATTTGTCCTAAATTTTCTAGTTTATTTGCATAGAGGTGTTGATAGTCTTCTCTGATGGTAGTTTGTATTTCTGTGAGATTGGTGGTGATATCCCCTCTATCATTTTTTATTGTGTCTATTTGATTCTTTTCTCTGTTTTTCTTTATTAGCCTCACTAGAGGTCTATCAATTTGGTTGATCTTTTCAAAAAACCAGCTCCCGGATTCATTGATTTTTTGAAGGATTTTTTGTGTCTGTATCTTTTTCAGTTCTGCTCTGATCTTTGTTATTTCTTGCCTTCTGCTAGCTCTTGAATGTGTCTGTTCTTGCTTCTTTCGTTCTTTTATTTGTGATGTTAGGGTGTCAATTTTATATCTTCTCTGCTTTCTCCTGTGGGCATTTAGTGCTATAAATTTCCCTCTACACACTGCTTTAAATGTGTCCCAGAGATTCTGGTATGTTGTATCTTTGTTCTCATTGGTTTCAAAGAACATCTTTATTTCTGCCTTCATTTCGTTATGTACCCAGTAGTCATTCAGGAGCAAGTTGTTCAGTTTCCATGTAGTTGAGCGGTTTTCAGCGAGTTTCTTAATCCTGAGTTCTAGTTTGATTGAACTGTGGTCTGAGAGACACTTTGTTATAATTTCTGTTCTTTTCCATTTGTTGTGGAGTGCTTTACTTCCAACTATGTGGTCAATTTTGGAATAAGTGTGATGTGGTGCTGAGATGAATGTATATTCTGTTGATTTGGGGTGGAGAATTCTGTAGATGTCTATTAGGTCTATTTGGTGCACAGCTGAGTTCAATTCTGAAATTCTGGCCAGGGCAATCAGGCAGATTAAAGAAATAAAGGGTATTCAATTAGGAAAAGAGGAAGTCAAATTGTCCCTGTATGCAGATGACATGGTTGTATATTTAGAAAACCCCATCCTCTCAGCCCCAAATCTCCTTAAGCTGATAAGCAACTTCAGCAAAGTTTCAGGATACAAAATCAATGTGCAAAAATCACAAGCATTCTTATACACCAGTAACAGATAAACAGAGAGCCAAATCATGAGTGAACTCCCATTCACAATTGCTTCAAAGAGAATAAAATACCTAGGAATTCAATTTACAAGGGATGTGAAGGATCTCTTCAAGGAGAACTACAAACCACTGCTCAGTGAAATAAAAGAGGACATAAACAAGTGGAAGAATATTCCATTTTCATAGATAGGAAGAATCAATATCATGAAAATGGCCATACTGCCTAAGGTAATTTATAGATTCAATGCCACCCCCATCAAGCTACCAATGACTTTCTTCACAGAATAGGAAAAAACTATTTTAAAGTTCATATAGAACCATAAAAAGAGCCTGCATTGCCAAGACGATCCTAAGTCAAAAGAACAAACCTGGAGGCATCATGCTATCTGACTTCAAACTATACTACAAGGCTACAGTAACCAAAGCTGCATGGGACTGGTACCAAAACAGAGATACAGACCAATGGAACAGAATAGAGCCCTCAGAAATAATACCACACATCTACAACCATCTGATCTTTGACAAACCTGAGAAAAACAAGAAATGGGGAAAGGATTCCCTATTAATAAATGGTACTAGGAAAACTGGTGAGCCATTTGTAGAAAGCTGAAACTGGATCCCTTCCTTACACCTTATACTAAAATTAATTCAAGATTGGTTAAAGATTTAAATGTTAGACCAAAAACCATAAAAGCCCTAGAAGAAAACCTAGGCAATATGATTCAGGACATAGGCACGGGCCAGGACTTCATGTCTAAAACATCAAAAGCAATGACAACAAAAGCCAAAATTGACAAATGGGATCTAATTAAACTAAAGAGCTTCTGCAAACCAGAAGAAACTACCATCAGAGTGAACAAGCAACCTACAGAATGGGAGAAAATTTTTGCAATCTACTCATCTGACGAAGGGCTAATATCCAGAATCTACAGAGAACTCAAATTACAGGAAAATAAAAAAACAAACAACCCCATCAAAAAGTGGGCAAAGGATATGAACAGACACTTCTCAAAAGAAGACATTTATGCAGCCAACATACACATGAAAAAATGCTCATCATCACTTGCCATCAGAGAAATGCAAATCAAAACCACAATGAGATACCATCTCACACCAGTTAGAATGGCGATCATTAAAAAGTCAGGAAACAACAGGTGCTGGAGAGGATGTGGAGGAATAGGAACACTTTTACACTGTTGATGGGATTGTAAACTAGTTCAAACATTGTGGAAGACAGTGTGGCGATTCCTCAAGGATTTAGAACTAGAAATACCATTTGACCCAGCCATCCCATTACTGGGTTACTGGGTATATACCCAAAGGATTATAAATCGTGCTGCTATAAAGACACATGCACACATATGTTTATTGAGGCACTATTCACAATAGCAAAGTCTTGGAACCAACTCAAGTGTCCATCAATGACAGACTGGGTTAAGAAAATGTGGCACATATACATCATGGAATACTATGCAGCCATAAAAAAGCATGAGTTCATGTCCTTTGTAGGGACATGGATGCAGCTGGAAACCATCATTTTCAGCAAACTATCATAAGAACAGCAAACCAAACACAGTATGTTCTCACTCATAGGTGGGAATTGAACAATGAGATCCCTTAGACACAGGAAGGGGAACATCACACACCGGGGCCTGTCCTGGGGTGGGGGAAGAGGGGAGGGATAGCATTAGGAGATACCTAATGTAAATGATGAGTTATTGGGTGCAGCACACCAACATGGTACATTTATACATATGTAACAAACCTGCACGTTGTACCCATGTACCCTAGAACTTAAAGTATAATATTAAAAAAAAAGAAATCAAGTTCTCATTTATTATACAGCTTAGATTTTCTGATCGACCATTATTAATCAGTACCCTGCATTAAATCCTCAGCTTTCTTGCCACCCTCCTTTTTTTATATCACACTTGCCTGGAAAAACTCTATCTCTAGTTTAAAGCCAACTGTCCATCAGCTATGTACCTGCAAACATGGCTGAAGGAACGTCTCTTGAAATATATGACTCCAAATTCGAATAATTGTTCAGAACTCCCTGGTATCTGCGTTTTTATAGTTGAGTAACTTTCTCACTCTCCTTGCTGACTATTTCAAAACTTTTCACTTCTCAAATCTCTGAAGTTCTCCTTTTTTTTTTTTTTCCAGCTGAATGGTTTGGCTACTCATTTGATGAGATATTTAAAGCAGTCTCAAATACAATTATTTTCTTTTTTACTGATAGATAATAACAACCCTTCTAAAACTGTAGCCATACATTGTCTTCACTTCTACTACAATGAGGAATTTGTACTTGCTCTTATCTGAAGACCCCTTTTGCCTTTGTGCACTTCCTTGCATTACTTCATGCATCCCTGAGTTTGCCACTACACTTTCCTGGATTCAAATGTGCCATTTGAAAAATAGTATTGTGCCATTTGAAACATCCAGGATAATTTCTACCTTCTTGACCTCTCCTTGGAATTCCAGGTTCTTCTATTCAGAACAAATTGATGTTCGTAGTAGATGCTTAATAGACATCTCAACAAAACACTAATTCTTGATTTTTCTCCACCAAATCACTTCTTTCCCATTATGCCAGTATCAGTAAGTGACACTACTACTCACTTGATTGCTCAGATAGAACACTGAGGTGTTATACACGAGTTAAATCTGCATTTCATGTTGTGTATCCTGATAATTAGTAAATCCATTTGCTCTTCCTTCAGTGCATTTTTTCTTGCCACCACCAATGCTACCATCTAAGTTTACTTGTCTCTTCCCTGTACCATGGTAGTGACTTCTTAACTTATCTTTTCAGTGTTTTTTGTTCAGAGCCTATCCCTATAAAAAGCCTGGCTCAATTTTTCAAAATATAAAAATACAATTTTTCTTAAACTTAGAAAATGAAGTATAAAGGACAAAATATAAATATAAACATAAATGGTTACATTAGTGCTGCAGAACCCACCACTGACTTTCTATATTATATAGCTCCAAATCCAATGGTGACTTAAAGATGATTTGGTGGCTGCCAAGAAGGAATAATCGTAACACTTGATAATGTGTTTAGAGACATGTAGGGACATTGGTTTGCAGTGTGAGGTCCTCCGCTAACATTTAGTGAGCAGAATATGAGATAATGAAAATGCCATAATGGATAGGATGAGGTGTCCCAAAATGGAAACATCCTATCTCCAATGCCAACTGCATCCCCAAAATGTGGCCTTGGCTTCCTAATCACCCTTGATTTTCCTGATCTACTGTACTCTAATTACAGTGACATTGTTTTCATCTACCAAGACAAACTAATTTCTACCGAAGATCATTTATACTTGTTACTCACTTGATCTGGTACAACATTACAAATGTACCCAGTTTACACTTTTTGTTTTCTCATATTCTGTACAAATTACATCTCCTTAGATAGGAATTGCCTTGCCACACATGTTTAAAATAGTCATTAGCATTACTCTCAATTCCCTTACCTTACTTTATTTTTAATCATATAATTATTCCCATGTAACATTTTATATATTTGCTTTTAAATTTATTTGTTGCCTGACTTTCCTATTAGGATGGAAACTGCATCATAGAAACAAATTTGTATGTTTTATTTATCATTTTTAATCAAAAGATAACAGCAATGAATCAAGTTTATGCTATAAACTTGATACTCATTTGTTGAATAAATTAAATAATTTACAGAGTAAATTTGTTAAATAAAAATATGTATATGAATATTGGGAATGTAAATAGTGATTATCTGGACATTTAAAATTTTAACTCTAGATTTTAACTAATCTTTAACTAATTTTAACTAAATTTTAACTAATAAGTAGGTTCCCATGAATAAGTTCTACTGGGTACAAGAGATGGGGGAATGGTTGGTTGATGGAGCAGTGAGAACGCATATATTTATTAAATTTGCTGTCCTACATGAATGTGGCTTTTGGTACCCAGAAACAATTACATTAGTAATGTCAAAGATCACTGAGCACACATCACTATGACAAATATAATGAGAAAAATATTTGAAATATTACAATAATTACCAACATGTGACACAGAGATACGGAGTGAATATATGCTGTTGGAAAAATGGCACCAGTAGACTTACTTGGCACAGGGCTGCCACAAACCTTCAATTTGTGAAAAATACAAATCTTCAAAGCACAATAAAGCAAGATATGTCTGTTTGGGCGTAACTTACAAAGTGCTGCAGATATCCTCATGTGGGCTGCAGACAAAGGGACATTCTACCTACATGTGTCCCAAAAAGGAGGTCGGAGTATGGAGTTTATATGAGAGTTTAAATAATTTGGCTCAGGGTTGGTTTCTTTTGGTATTTTGGGCAATAACCTGGATACCTTTCTCAGGGCCTGGGAATGTTTAAGGCTTTGGCTTGGATTCAAGCCTGTGAGAAAAATCATGCAGCTTAGAGGCTTTACAAGGCCATTAGGACACTCCTTGTTTCGTGGTCAGGACAGAGGAATAAAGCAGGGGAAAGTGGTGGACCATACGATATGTGTGTCTGCACATGTGTCTAGATGTTTGTGTGTTTCTTCAATTATAAGTCGTTCAGTAGATCCAAGGCTGGTACTTCCACCCCTGAACATTGGTTTCCCCACCACCTCATGACTAATTTAGTAAACCCAATATAAAGCAAAGACTAATAAAAATGCAAAGTAATGTTTCAAGGTTATTTAAAACATATGCACATCTAATCCCTTAAATAGAATTGAGGCCAATAAACTCCTGAGAGACAGAGAGTGAGAGAGAGGGAAAGAAGTACAAACCTTGCACACCTGTTTTTTTCTGGCAAACATAAAATAATTCCAAAGAAATCTATAATTCAGGAGACTCAGAAGCAAGAGAATCAAGCATTAATCTTTTATTAATCATCTTTTATTAAAATGTCAATTTTCAGTATTATCTAATCTGTTTTATATAAAATAACAACAGATTAAATAGTAATGAAAAGTTTTAAGAATTTTTAAGAATATAATTATTTGTGAGTATTGTAATCATAGTACGCAAAACAAATATGGCTTTTTGACAAAACATTAGGTTTTTCCAACGATGACAAAACACTAGGTTTTCCTAACACATTGCCCAATGAAACCACACGATTTTCTGTAATGAAAAAACACACCAAAACCTTTAGTTATGTTATCAGGAGAATGCATCAGCTAGTTACTGACTATTTTGACTGAAGATAAATTATGGTTGCTAGTGCATCGTATTTGTATGATAAAATAAGCAATGTATTTCATAAGTTTAAGAGACACATTTCTAAATGTCAGCTAAAGTACTGTGGATGCATTTTCTTTTCTAGACTTCTGAATGTCTTTGTCTTAAAACCGGATTTTCTATTAAGTTTAACAATAATTTATGGCTTACCCCTACCTAATTAGCTTAGAATTTGATTTTCTCCACTGAAATGACAGGAACCAACTATTAATTATGGGCTTAGACCCAAACTGATAGGAACATCAATAATTTTACTGCAATTTTCTCAGTAAATTTCAAATAATAAAACCTTATGCATGCATTATGGAGGTGGAACAAGTTTTATGTCCATTAACATGGAGACAATACATTGATTGCTTGCTGTGACATTATGAAAATGAACTGATGAGACAGCTCCAGGGGAAAAGTGTTCAACTAAAGAGGGCATTCCACTGCATTAATCCATCCTTTCCAAAATTAGAATATATAATAGTGAGCCGAGTTATGCATATTTAAATAATATATTTTGACTTGAAAACCCCAATATACACAAATATTGAAAACTCAGCAATAAATGTTAACACTATTCTATCCATTTTATTAACTGTAGATTATAGCCAGTAAGAATTACATTCATTTTTTTCAAAAATACTCATTATGAGACTACGTGCCACTCTTCTTTGATTGAGGAAAGGGAAATCTGCTAAAAGCCTACCATTGATTAAGTGAGAGAAAGAATCTAGTTCACAAGTGTCAGGTTTTGCTTATGAGATTAAAAAATGTGCTAGTTATAGGCAATATTTGGAGAGAAGGCAGTGTCCATAGGTGTGTATGAAAGTAAGCACACAGATTTGCTGGTGATAGTTTTGGAGTGCTGTTATATGAGGGTTTCTGCTTTCTTTATTAATTGAGAAAAATGTTATCATTTGATAGTATACTAATCAAGTCATGCATGAAGTTAGTGGTTTTACATTTGACCCCAATCAAAAGTTACGTGTTTTTGCCCAGCAAATACATCTGCATTGATGCAGGAATAGAATAGGTGGAAAGTTTTTTTTTCTAGTAAGATTTGGGATCTTTCCAGACAGATATCAAGAAGAGAGAGTAGCAAGAGTGTTTATTATACCTGCAAGAGTATGATTAGAAAGATAGACCCTGGGATCAAATTTGAGCATGGTGGGATATGAAGATATGAGGGTGGTGGGTAATGATGGATGGGTGGTAAAATCCATGAGATATTTTTGGAGGATTGCACAAAGGATTGTTCAAGCGGTAGCTATAATGGGGGAGGGGGTTGGAGAAGCAAGAGTGGAACACTTGCCACTGAGATTGTAGAAAAGATGCAAATAAGAGCTATAACATATTTTTTAGTATGTTTTAAGATCAATTCAATGGGTCATTGCTAGCATTTTAAAATATAATAGAACAGAATATTGGTGAATAGAATAGAAAATTTAGTACATTGTAAATTTAAGAATAAGTGTTTTTGTTTGTTTTTATAAATTGTTTTTTACAGCAATTCTATTCTATTTTTTATTTTTATTTTTTTGAGATGGAGACTCCCTCTGTCGCCCGGGCTGGGGTGCTGTGTCACGATCTCGTCTCATTGCAACCTCGGCCTCCCAGGTTCAAGCAGTTCTCCTGCCTCAGCCTCCTGAGTAGCTGGGATTACAGGCACATGCCACCACACCTGGCTAATATTTTGATATTTTAATAGAGATAAGGTTTCACCATGTTGGCCAGGATGCTCTCAAACTCCTGATCTCAAGTGATCCACCAGCCTCGGCATCCCAAAGTGCTGGGATTACAGGCATGAACTACCACGTTCCGGCATTTTTTTTTTTTTTAACAGCAACTTTAGATACACAGCAAACTTAAGAGGAAGGTACAGAGGTTTCTCACACACCCTCTACCCATACACATGTAAAGCTTCCCCCATTACCAACAATTCCTACCAGAATACTACATTTGTTACAATTGAGGAACCTACATTGATGCATCATAATCACTCCAAGCCAATAGTTTACATTAGGGTTCACTCTTGGTGTTGTGCATTCTTCAGTTTCGGACAAATGTGTAACGAAATGTATCCTACATTAAAGCACCGTAGAGAATACCTTACAGCCTTACAAATCCACCGTGTTCTGCCTATTTATTCTTCCCTTCCTCCCAACCCCTAGCAACCACTTATCTTTTAACTGTCTTCATAGCTTTGTCTTTTTCAGTATATGACACCGTTGAATTCATAAAGCACATAGCCTTTTCAGATTGCCTTCTTTCCCTTAATAATATGAAATTATTATTTCTCCATTTTTTTTTACATGGCTTGATAGACTCGTTTCTTTCAGTACTGAATAATATTTTATTCTCTGGATGTACCAGCTTATTTATCCATTCACCTATTATGGAAATCTTGGTTGCTTCCAAGTTGTGTCAATTATAAATAAAGCTGCCTCAAACATCCTTCTGCAGGCTTCTGTGTAGACCTAAATTTTCTCTTCCTTTCTTTCCTTTCCTTTCTTTCCCTTCCTTCCTTCTCTTTCTTCCCTTTCTTTCCTTTCCTCCCTTTCTCTCCTTTCTTTTTCTTGGTTTGAGACAGAGTTTCACTTTGTTGTTCAGCCTGGAGTGCATGATCTAGGCTCACTGCAACTTCCACCTCCTGGCCTCAAACGATCCTTCCTATCTCAGCCTCCCAAGTAGCTAGGACTACAGGTGCATGCCATCATGCCTAGCTAATTTTGTTTCATTTTTGTAGAGAGGAGATTTCACTGTGGTGCCCAAGATGGTCTTGAGCTCTTGGGCTTAACTGATCCTCCCAACTTGGCCACCTGAAGTGTTGGGATTACAGGTGTGAGCCACCATACCTTGCCTACAAATTTTTAATTTCTTGAAGTAAATAACAAGAACAATTGTGGACTGTATGGTGAGACAAACTTAGTTTTGTACGAAACTGCCAAGGCTGACGGCTATGGGTCACGCCTATAATTCCAGTAGTTTGGGATGCTGAGGTTGGCAGATTGCCTGAGCCCAGGAGTTCAAGATCATCTTGGGCAACATGGTGAAAACCCATCTCTACAAAAAATACCAAAAAAAAAAAAAAAAAAGTAGTGAGGTGTGATGGTCCATGCCTATAGTCCCAGCTACCCGGAAGGCTGAGGTGGGAGGATCTCTTGAGCCTGGGAGGTCAAGCTGCCATGAACTGTGATCATGCTAGTGCAGTTCAGCAAAGGTTATAGAGTGAGACCCTTATTCAAAAAACAAACAGAAAAGAAAATGCCAAAGTGGCTCTACTATCTTGTATTCTTATCAGCAATGAATGAGAACTTCTGTTGCTTCATATCCTTGTCAGCATTTGCTGTTCTCAGTCTTCCACGTTTTGACCATTCTAATAGGTGTATAGTGGTACCACATTGTTGTTTTAATTTGTATTTCTCTGAAGACATATGATATAGAACATCTTTTTGTATGTTAATGAAGCATCTGTGTATCTTTCTGGTGAGTTGCTTGTTAAAATCTTTGACCTATTTTTTAATTGTGTTTTCTTGCTGTTGGGAGTGATTTTAATGAACTTTCTTTCATATATATGTGCCTATGTAATTGTGTGTGCATGTATATCCTGATCATGATGTTGTCTTATCAAGAATTCTAGTAACAAAATTGAAACCCACTTCTGGGTATAACAATGAAGTGGTTAAGGCAGGTTGGAGGGAACTAAGGAAAACTAGAGAACTAGAAAAATGTTCAACCTATTATTTTAAGTCTTCTCTCTTTTATTTATGGTCAATAAGACTAAGCAAATTATTTTTTAATATCCACAATAATTCCTTCTTTGATACATGACTTATTTAGAACTCTATGGTAAATTTAATTAATTTATTTGTATTATTTGCCATTGCAAAGTGGTCTAAGAATATATTATTTGGCATAAAAATCTGGTATTTGTAAAGAAGACTTTGTGCATTGTGTACTCTTACACAGATAAGTATATAGATTATCTGATTTTTGAATTCAGAATTCTATGTGTATCTTTCAGTATTTTTTCCAAATAATCCATGAATGATTGATAAATTATGTTGAAATTTTTCTATCTTGATAGGTTACAATTTTCTCCTGAATTCTATCAATTTTTGCTTTATATATTTTGAAACTACTCTATTAGATCCATGAAACTACTTTATTAGATTCATACCAGTTAATAATTATAATTTTTTCCTGATAAATATTATCATAATTTAGTAATCCTATTTATAACACTGTTTTTCTATTTTACAGTTTATACTTTTAATTAATGTAGTTTACCTCGTGAGCTATACAATTTGGATTGTATTTGCTTAATGCATCATTTTACACTTTAGAAATTTTCTTTCTTCCAATGATTTATGTGCTCTCTTATAAGTATTATATTATTGGAAGTATAATTTCTTTAAAAAATTCTGAACATTTTTGATATTGGCCTTTGTCTTCTCAGAAACCTCACCTTTAGTGTTTCCTTATTTCACATTGCTTCTGACTCAAGTTTCTCCTCAATTTGTTCTTTGCTGTTTGTTAGATTGCTGGGGGTGAAGGTGATTCTTACTGGGTTTTCAAAGGGAGACTCATAATTATTTTTACTTAATTCTATGTTGTTGCATTGGGATCTAAGGTTTTACTATGATTTCAATACAAGTGCATCATGCTTTACTGTATACTTTATCTAGAGTCTACATGTTGTTCAATGTGAAGGCACTCTGAGTATTTACATTGTACTGTGAAATGCAGACATCGTATATTCCCCTTTTTATTGTGTGACCCAGGAAAGTGTACTATATTTTAGCTTTTCATCTCAAAAACGAACAAAATAATCAAAGTACTACCTACCTTATAAGGTGTTGTAACTAATAAACAAATTGCCACATGGAAATTGCTTGCTTAAGAGCAATAACTATGTGTGCATTCTTACTGAATCAAAACTCTAAGAAAAAGAGAATGTGGTCTGCTTTGTGGAATTTCAAAAAGCTTTCTATTGCTATGGTTGTCTTTGTGCCAACTACCACTGCACAAATTTGCATAAGTGTTGAAATTTAGAAAGGTATAGCTCTTCTTCAAGCCATGACCTATAAAATATCTGCTTATTATTATTATTATTATTATTATTATTATTATTTTGAGGATCTGCATTCCTTTCCTCTATCTTCTCTCCTACTCTTTAAAGTACTATGCTGGTTGTAGAAACAGTTTTTATAGACCGCTTTAATTTTTGCTGATAGAGAACAATTTTCAATTGGGTAACTCAAATAGGCTACCCTGCTGTTCTAAGGGACTTTTCTATGTTATTAACAGGTTTTTATTGTTAAACACTTCCTAACATCCTGAGTACCCGAGGGTTTTCCATTTAAGTTCTTCACGTCTATTTATGCACCGACTCTAGTATGCATACACTCTTTGTCTTTATCTTTTTAATGATTTACTTGATATTTAACCTAAGGGAGAAGTTCTGTGATTTTATGGGAATGATGGAATTAAACTGCCTCCCACAAAGTCCCTACAGGTATAAGAGAGAAAAAGATACACTTGGAGAATATATCTCAGGAGGATCCATTGTTATATCCTGTGGAAAATAACAGAGAAGCAGACTAATTGGAATTAAAATGCCCACTGTCATTGTGATAGATAAGTATCAAAATGCATTGCCCGAATAAAACATGGAGAAAATGATACAAGAATGTTCACATAATAAAAAGAAAGTTGATGAAATTCTAAGCACCTGGGCAAATTAAACATAGTATCACATTTTTATCATGAGCTTCTCTCTATAATTAAAGTTTTAAAACTCTGATAAGCTTGAATACTAAAATGTTTTTCAAAATTTCTCTTTTATTTTCATTGTTTTTTAAATCAGGTATTAAGATATTCTGATTAATTAAATATTTGTTTGTGTCATATATTAAATATAAATACTCAATGAGAATGCTACTTTAATACTAACATTATATGGCATATTGATTAACTATATCTGATAATTCAGAAGAAATTTTTGGACTTTTAAAGTTATTAAATAAACATTGAATATTATTTTACTATAGTTAAAAACTACATTTTTTAGAGGGTTTAAAACATGGGAAAACAATATTCAAAAAATACTAAATGAAAATACACCAAGTTCTAATGTTCTATTAAATAGAAAACAATTTAACAAATTTTTAAGCTTAACAAGATTCACTTGGTTGAAATCTTCTCTAGTCTTAAAAACAAAGAAGCTCTAATCCATCTTGAATTAATTTTTGTATAAGGTGTAAGGAAGGGATCCAGTTTCAGCTTTCTACTTATGGCTAGCCAGTTTTCCCAGCACCATTTATTAAATAGGGAATCCTTTCCCCATTTCTTGTTTTTGTCAGGTTTGTCAAAGATCAGATGATTGTAGATGTGTGGCATTATTTCGGAAGGCTCTGTTCGCATGTTCTCACTCATAGGTAGGAATTGAACAATGAGAACACTTGGACACAGGAAGGGGATCATCACACACTGAGGCCTGTTGTGGGGTCGGGAGAGGGGGCCAGGATAGCATTAGGAGATATACCTAATGTAAATGACAAGTTAATGTGTGAAGCACACCAACATGGCACATGTATACATATGGAACAAACCTGCATGTTGTGCACATGTACCCAGAACTTAAAGTATAAAAAAGAAACAAAAAGCAAAGAAGCCTATATGACATTCGTGCTTCAATTAATTTACGTTGGTGTAAAATGCTAATTTAGGTAATCAATCAAAAATATCATCCAGTAAATGGAAATTCTCTTTAGAGTAATGTTTATTTTTAAATATGAAAAATGTTCATATACTTACTGCATGTGCTAGCACATTTAAGCAAAAATTACAACGAATTTTGTTGCATTCATATTATCTGTTAAGCTTGCTGACAGAGTAAAAGAGCTTTCTAGAATAAAGTAATCTGAATTAACATAATTTTAATTGTCCATACAATGCATAATTTTGGTTTTGGTAATAATAAGCATGCAGAATTTTATGTTTATTTTACCTGTGTGGATTTGCCTTGTAAATATTTAACTTGGGCTATTCTAATTTTTTGTTCTCATACAACTCTGGATATCAGTTTATTTTATGAACAATGGGTCTAAATGGGTGGTTTTACTGTTTTTTTTTTTTTTTCTAGATCATAAAATGCTTGAACTTATTAAGAATTAATTAACAATGATCAAAATATCCAGCTTTTGTAAATATAATTAAGCATTTTTAATGTTTTATAAGATAATTTTTAAGAGAAAATTATTCCTGGTATTTTCATATTTCTGCATAGTTAGAGCTTATTTAGCAAAATAAATGGTCAGATATTTAAAGAGGAAACATTTTGTAAGAAATAGATAGTAAATTCCTCTAGAATATAAAGGATTATCTCTCCTATCCTTATTTACCAAAAGGGTAATAAGAACCTGGAGACCTTCCCATCTTTTCTCCAGATGGTTTGTTTATATTTCATGGCTAAGGTCTGTTTCTCTCTAGAAGGAAGAAGGAGCAGACGTGACAGTTTCTCCAAATGAGCGTTGGATCTCATGATCTGCGGTTCCTGTTCTGTGGATCGACTTCAGGGCTCATGCAGGGTAATACCAAGCTTTTGTCACATCACATCACTCAGAGAATGGCACTACATTGCTCTGTAAGTAATCATCTTTTCCCTGATCCAGAGACCTTCTGTACCCTTTCAAGATAAATAAGTAAATATAGACATAAAAGCCTAATACTGAATAACAATTACTTAATAATTTCTTTGGTGTCTTTCTTTGCTTAAAATCATAAATTTAACATTCAATTTTTACAGGAAATTCCTAAGTACTTTTATGTGTCAGATACTGTGTTAAGTTCTTTCACACACATTATCTTAAGTAATTTGAATCATTAGTTTAATGAACTTGCTCTAAGATTCAAGGTCATAATTTAAATAATGCAGTAAAATTTCTATTATTTTACACTGCTTACAAATAAAGTTCAGAATTCATAAGCATGTTTATCACAAAAATCTTATGTTTAAAATGTATAATTCATATAATAATTTATATATCTGTACCGACTTTTAAATACTCAGTCTTTAAATAAATAACATGACAGATATTTCTTCCTTTCATCTATATATAAAAAAAATACTCCATAAGAATGCCAGAAACATTTTAAATAAGCAATATCGTGAACTCAGATTGAACAACCAACATAAGAGTGAGGAAGTATGTAGAAAGCAAACATGTTATTTTTAAACTAGTGAGCTTCCCTGAAAATTTAATGTGAATGCATTACTAGGTTGGAGCTCTAACAATATTCACATAGTGAATCATACCTTTTGATGAGTTCAACCTTAATTTATGTTATTTGAAAATTAAATGGTGCTTGTTTTCCATAAGTTAAGAATGCCTTCGTTGCTAGAAATAAAGCATATGCTTGGAGGGGAAAATAATTGAAGGCATTCTGTATACAGTTCTCTATATTTGAGCACTTTGGCTGAGCTAAGCTAATGATTGACTTGATGTTTAGAATGCACGTATTTTGATGATCTCACCCACCCTATTTTAAAGTAAAACATGGTAAGTTACAGGCAGTGAAAACATTGATCAGTGGTCCCTTAAGCAGTCAGTAGAGTGAACACAATTTAGATACAAAGTTCTTAGATGTTCCTTTTTTAATCGACAGTTGGTAATACTGTAAATAAAAACAGAAATTTAGAAACACACATGACCTAATATGTGAGCACATTCCATTAGCTTTCAAAGCAATGATGTAATCACATGTTGTGTACTTTTTAAAAAATCCACATTATACTCATTAGAAGATGAGAGTGAAAAAAAAAAAAACTAATAATATTCTCAGTATTATTAAGAAAACATTTCTCTTGATTCTGTGGTCACCTGATAGGATCTCAGAAATCTCCAGAGGTTCCCAGACCACGGGTTGAGAAGTGCTATTTTGGAATATAGCTGTAATTTTTATTTCTCTGTAACATTTTATTATATATAAAAGCACAAAATATTTATTTATTCTACTCTGGATATATATTTGGTTGTTTCTATTTTTTGTTAATATAAACAGTCTGCTATTTTAATGGCATTTAATTCCAGGTGAATGTTTCAAGAGGTTTATTCCAATAAATATTGCTAGCTATGGAATTTTTAAGTCATAAAATAATGGTAATATAATTAACCTTAACTTTTCAGGATAAAAAAAAAAAAAAAAAAACTGTTTTCTGGTTGTGTGCCATGGTTCATACCTGTAATTCCAGTGCTTTGGGAGTCTGAGACAGGCAGATCATTTGAGATCAGGAGTTTGAGAGCAGCCTGGCCAATATGGTGAAACCCTGTTTCTACTGAGAATACAAAAATTAGCCAGGCGTGGTGGTGCACACCTGTAGTGCCAGGTACTGGGGAGGCTGAGTGGAAGGATTGCTTGAACCTGGGAGGTCAAGGTTGCAGTGAGTTGAGATTTTGCCACTGCACTTCAGCTTGGGTGACAGAATGAGACCTTGTCCCAAGGGGAAAAAACAAACAAACAAACAAACAAACCAGAAAGAAAAAGAAAGAAGAAAGAAAGAAAGAAAGAAAGAAAGAAAGAAAGAAAGAAAGAAAGAAAGAAAGAAAGAAAGAAAGAAAGAAAGAAAGAAAGAAAAGAAAGAAAGAAAGAAAAGACTATTTTTTCTACAATGGTCATTTGATTTACACCCCCCCTCATTGTAGACTAAGGAACATCTCATTTGCTAACATTCTCAACAACATATTCAGAATCTATCATTTTGCTATTAGATAAATGTAAAATGGTCTCTAATTGGGGTTACAATTTACCTTTCCCTTATTCGTAAGAAAAAGATTTTTAAAAGACATTCGATGTCTTTTTAAAATTTGAATGTCTTTCTAAAATTTGTTAAGTTTGTTATCTATTTGTAATCCTTGTTCTGTGAACTTTAGCTTCTTCTAGCTAGTACTTTTTTAATACAAACATCTAATTTGTTTGCTACTAATAAAGCTATGCTATTTTCTTTTGGTTAGTGTTTTCATATTTCACCCTCTTTTACTTTTACACTCAACTTTTTTCTCTGTCCTTGTGAATAGAGTGTGGTTTTATAGAGAACTTGGATTAATTTTTTATTTACTTGAGTATCTGTTTTTTAAGTGGAATTTTAGTCCATTAAATGTAAGTAGATATTTGAGGGTCATATTTACCAACTTATTTTTGGCCTTTCAGTTGCCTCACACATTCTACTTTTTATTGTCCTGTTTTCTTGCCCCTTTAGGGATCAAATTAGCTTTTCTTTTTCTTTCTTTCTTTTTTTTTTTTTTTTTCCTACTTTTTCTCTTTCACTAGTTTGGAATCTTTATACTCTGTTTCTGCTCTAGTGGTAACAACAGAAACTACATTATGCCTATTTAACATATAATCTAAGATACTCAATACATTTTCATGTACTTCCCAACAACATCAGTCTCTTAGATCACTTTATTTTTAAATCTCTCATCTTATGAAATGTTACTGGGTAATATAATTTTATTTTTTAAAATCTAAACATATATTATTACTTTTTATACAGTCAGCAGTGAGTAGCCATAGGATGTACTCACATATTTACCATATACTTTGTCCTTGATTACATCTTTTACTTCTGACTTTCTAACAAAAATCTTGTTTGCCTCAATATATATATGGTCTTATGTCAAATACCTGACTTTCAACAAGTAATTATAAGATATGCTAAATAATAAAACAAACAAAAGCAAACACAGTCTGAAAAGATGAAAAAATATACTATAGCCAGACTTGGGTATGATACATATATTGAAATTAAAAGACTGAGAATTTGAAATGTCTATTTTAAAATGTCTATTTTAAGACTGATAGTAAAGGTCTGTAATATGCCAAATCAAATAGATAATTTAAGCACAGAGATGGAAACTATAACAAAGAATAAATAGAAACACTAGATATGAAAATACAGTACAAGAAATAAAGTCTTTTAACAGGCTTGTATTAGTTCATTTGCACACTGCTATAAAAAAACACCTGAAACTGGGTAATTTAGAAAGAACAGGGGTTTAATTGACTCACAGTTGCACATGGTCGGGGAGGCCTCCAGAAACTTACAATCATGGTGGAAGGCAAAGGAGAAGCAAATCATGTCTTACAAGACAGCAGGCGAGAGTAAGTGTGTGTCAACTCAGAAAAACCTACCATTTATAAAACCATCAGATTTCCTGAGGACTTACTATCATGAGAACAGCATGGGGAAAACAGCCCCCATAATCCAATCACTTCCCACCAGGTCCCTCTCTAAACAGCTCAGAATTACAATTCCCAATAATATTTGGATGGGGATGTAAAACCTAACCACATGAAGGCTCATCAGTAAATTTGACAACGCTCAAGAAATTCAGTAAACATGAAGACAGATCAACAGATTTACTGAAACTGAAATTCAAGAAAAAAATAAGTATAACTGGCCAGGCGCAGTGGCTCATGCCAGTAATCCCAGCACTTTGGGAGGCCAAGGTGGGTGAATCACTTGAGATCAGGAGTTCAAGACCAGGTTGGCCAACATGGCAAAACACTCTACTAAAAATACAAAAATTAGTTGGGTGTGGTGGCACACGCCTGTAATCCTAGCTTCTCTGGAGACTGAGGGACAAGAATCACTTAAACCTGGGAAACGGAGGTTGCAGTGAGCTGAGATTGTACCACTGCACTCCAGCCTGCCTAACAGAGTGAAACTCTGTCTCAAAAAAAAAAAAAAAAAAAAAAAAAAAAAAAAAAAGAGTATAACTAAAGAACAGAACATTCAAGGGCTATGAGACAATAGTAAATGACATAACGTGTAATTAGAATCTGAGAAAAAATCACACCCACACACACAATAAAATGGGAGACAAATTGAAAACATCTTTATTTCTCTACTATTGAAGAATTTTTTTTATACGTAAATTTTTCTATATGTAAGTTTCATAGCAGTATGTCTGCTATGGTTTGAATATTTGTCTCCTCCAAAACTCAGGTTGACAACGAATTCCCAATTAATAGTATTGAGAGGTGGAACCTTTAAGTGGAGATTGGGTCATAAGGGCTCTGTTTTCATGAATGAATTAATGAATTAATGGATTCATTGGTTAATGAATTAATGGGTTATCATTCAATGTGGGTTAGTTATCAAGAGGCTAGGTATGTTATAGAAGTCGGGTTGGCTTTCTTGTGAGCCCCTTTGCCTTGTGATGCCCTGTCCTGCCCATGGACTCTGCAGAGAGTCCTAGTTACCAAGAAGACAAGATGCAGGTTCTAGACCTTGAACTTCCCAGCCTCCAGAAGGGTAAGATATAAATTTATTTTCTTTATAAATTACCTAGTCTGTGGTATTATTTTATAGCAACAGAAAATGGACTAAGACACCTACCCTACAAAATGGGTTAAAGTTCTGTTGGCAAAATAATTTTTGTAACATCAGAATCCTGGATAAACACAGAGAAATAAAGATCATTTGGAATGGAATAAGTGAATGTCTGAAGGTTATACTTAATTTGTGTATGTTTACATATGTGTGTATACACATACATATGTCCATGTATATATACTCTCATACATGTCTCTCTACATACATTTATATATAATATATATAAAATAGTGCTCTTAAAATAACTAACTTTAAAGATAATTTTAAAAATTAAATGTATAAAAGATAACTAACTTCAAGGCAATAACAGTCATGGTGCATTGGCTGTTTCTTTCTCCATACAGACACAGACACACACACTTATACATATATATGATGTAATGTAAAAACTTGTTTACTCATTATGCATTCATGTTTACTAAAGAAGATGTAATCCCCTTTTCTTGTACCATTTATTCATAGTCTCCAGAAGATTGGAGGATGAGTGAAAGCAGAGGAATCAAATAACATTCAAGTACTTGCATGGGTAGTGTTTCATTTTATTTAATGTGGATTATAATATCTGTCCTATACTATAAACCTGGAGACTGTTCCAGCACCAAGACCTCTTAATCACCCTCTGGGACACTCTCAATTATTTGTTTGATTACACATAATTATGCACTATTGTAGATTCTCAGATATAATATTGAGGAAAATTTGGTTTTCTATGTTTTCTCATGTGATCAAGTTTACAAAGAAGAGAATTATTTTATAATGTTATAAAAGATAATGTTAATAAAGGAAAATGGCAAATTATTTGGGTAATGCTATGCCAAACATCTATTTTAAATCAAAGTTACCTATAAAGGCTTTTCTAATGAGATCATAAAAATATCTTAAATGCAATGTGTACTGTGTACACGGAAGTGTAACCTAGGTGCAGCATACTATCAATTTGCAGAAGCAACCTAAATAATAAACTATAGTTTCATATAAAATCATAGAAAAAATAAGTCAATAATGGATAAAGTTCCAGTTCTCTGGGTAATTATATTCACTATCTTTATAAAATAAAACTCCAGAAAAATTATCCTTGTCAAAGTTTCTATTTTTTCTCCACTCCAGTGACTTGCTAACAACTAACATTGTTATATTCTTTCATCTAATTTAATAAGGGACATTAATCATCTATTAGTTGGTTCTTTAGCTTAACTTTATTTGCTCTAGTCCACAAATAAGACAGCTAGAGCTTGAAGTTGTTAGCATTGGGATTCTATTAGGATATAGCATTTATCTTGTCCCTTCATATTAGTTCAGTTAATTGCATTTGATTTTTTATTATTCTACTTAATGAAATATATACACTATTATATGTAGTGCCAGCCCTAAGCAAAATAGTTAAGGAAATTAATGTGCCTTCACTTTTTCTCTGTACATTGCTCTTCTCTTATATTTAGGAAGAAACCTATAGAAAAGTTATTAAACAAAATGGTTGATTACAATGTTGGCTTTTCAAGCATCACTACAAGTGAATGACATGAGAGTTTGGAACATATCAACCTTTTACAAGGTTGTTGTCGAATGAGTTTGTACGTGGAGTTATCACAAATATATAATAAGTGAAATATGCTAACCTAAATAATATGATTGTAGAGAAAACTGGATGTACACAGTGAACACATGAGAATGCAAAGGTAATGGAACAAATCAATGGTTTCTATTATACATTAGCTAGCAGAGCATATTATATGAGAATGACTTACCCATTAGTGACAATATTATTGAAAATAAATCATAAACTATCCTCCTATGAATACATTTAAGTGCATTTTTGTGTTGTCACAAAAGAATAAACTTGCGGAGGCTAAAAATATTGCAAAAGTAGGAACTCTAAGAGGTAATCAATCATCAAGACAGTTTCCATCAGAGATTCTCTATGGACCTTGTGTCTTAGTCAGTTTGGGCTGCTGAAACAAAATTACCATAGACTGGGTGGCATAAATGACAAGCATTAATTTCTTAGAATTCTGGAGGCTGAGACCTCCAAGAACAAGGAGCCAGCGTATCCCCTCTCTGATGAGGGCCCACTTCCTGGCTTGTAGACAGCAACCTACCTCCTCACTGTATCTTCACATGGCTGAGAGAGATCATTTTCTTCATAGCTCTTCTTAGATGGGCACTAATCCCATTAGGCTCTAACTTCAAAACCTAATCACTTCCTAAAATCCCCACCTTAAAATGTCAACACTATGGAGATGAGGTTCCAACATGTGAATTTTGGAAGGACACAAAACTCAGTCCATAGCACCCAAGATACAATGAAATTCTGTTTTGAGGACTGCATGAGTTACAGATGATAAAAAAATATAGCCCAGTACCTGTACAATGCAGGAAGTCTAATAGCAGATGCCCACATAGATATGATTTTTCCTAATATAACATTCTCAGTATAATTGTGAATGAGAAATAAACATACATGAAATACAAAACTTGCATCTTAACTTTAATGTTGGGAGACCACACAGAAACAAAGAAAATAAATAGAATATCTCCCCAGCAAATCATAAGGATACAATGGCCGTTGTGTGATTCTTAAAAATTTCAAGTTTAAATTTTTATCTAAAGTATTCTTTTATTGTAAGTCTCTCAGGTAATTGGAAGAAGCAAGCACACATTCTCTTTGGAGGAATGAATTTTTAAATCCAGACTTCAGAGCATTTCACTTATAAAGTTCAAGGAACATGGACTCACAATTAAAAATAAAACAGACAAACAAACAAAGAAACAAAAATAGATCACAGTGGCTAGATGCAATGACTCACACCTGTAATCCCAGTACTTTGGGAGGCTGAGGTGGGTAGATCACTTGAGGTCAGGAGTTCAAAACTAATCTGGCCAACATAGTGAAACCCTGTCTCTACTAAAATGACAAAAATTAGCCGGGCGTGGTGGCAGATGGCATGTAATCCTAGCTACTCAGGAGGCTGAGGCAGGAGAATCGCTTGAACCCAGGAGGAAGAGGTTGCAGTAAGCCAAAACCGTGCCATTGCACTCCAACCTGGGAGATAGAATGACACTGTGTCTCAAAAAAAAAAAAAAAAAAAAAAAAAAAAATCACAGCCCCATAGGTAGGAACCAGTGTGGGGAATACAAAGCAGTGGAGTATAATAGATAAGAATGTAGTGAACTTTGAAATTCTCATATATAGACTGCAATATATCTAGTGTTCCCTGTTAAAGAAATGCAAGGAAAGCAAGTTATGTAAACAAGAAACAAAGACTTACATCAGTTGGATTTTACTGCCAAACAAACTACTTGAAAATTTAGTAGCTTCAATGAACTACATTTAACTTGTAGGTCAGCAACTGTGACTGGGCTCAGTTGGGCAGTTCTTTTTCTGGTTTTGGATGGGTTTAGTCATGCATCTGCAGTCAGATTTCAGTTCTTCTGAAAATTGGTTCCATCTTCAGGGCCCCAATCTGGGGGCTTTTTTTCAACAGTGTGTTGTCTAACTTCCAGCAGAATACCTTCAATTTATTCACACGGCAGAATTTTAACAAGACTTGAAAGAGGGACTTCTCAAGTCTCTGCTTATATGATGTTTGTCACTGTCTCACTGGCCAAAACAATTCAGAAGACCAGCCCGGTTTCAAATTTTGGAAAAATAGATTACAATCTTTGATGAGAGGTTCTTGAAAGTCTTGTTACTTTATATAAAGGGCATTTATATATATGTATATATATGTATGTGTGTGTGTGTGTGTGTGTATATATATATGTATCTGGATGGTGCAAACTTGCAAACTCATGGTCATTTTTGCCTTTTGCCTCTTGCCACATACTATAAAACATGGCCATGTAAATTTAGGGATAAATGACAGAAAAAAAGAAAAGATACAACAAGTAAAACTAAATGTATCAGTGGTCTGTTAGCTACATTATAGACACAGCTGAAAAAAAGTATCTGTAGACTGTAACATATCCCATAAAAATTACCTGAAATGCAACCCCAAAAGGCGATGGCATGCACACTATGAAAAAATGTTAAGATACATTAAGGACAAGAAAAGAGAATTTATAATATGATTAGCTGGCATTTATGAGATAGATATTAGAAATAAAGAGTTAAAAGCAATATCTCAAAGGATAATGGCTGATAATTTGTTTCAGAATGGCTTAAAGACACCAATATTTAAGTTAGAAGACCTCATGAATCTGTTACCAGAAAAGAGGTCTTGAGCTAGACCCCTGGAGAAGGTTCTTGGATATCACACAGGCAGGAAATCAAGGTGGGTCACAGAGCATAACTAAAGAAGCAATTTTATTAGAAACTACTCCATTACAGAGTAACAGAGTAGGGATCCCTCAGAAAGAAAGAGAAAGAATGCCTGGGCCTTGTTTTAAGTTTTTCTTAGACAGGGGTTTTGTCTATGTAAAGACTAAGCTAATTTGTGTCTACATGCCAGTCAGCCGACATTATGACAAATTGATTACTCTATTGATTTAAAGAGAACTAGCGTTGACAGTCTTGTTTTTGAGTACATCAAAGCATAACTATTATTATCTCAAAAACACATATGGTCATGGGTATAGGGACATCTGGACTCTCTATTGTTGTAGGAATGTGTCCTTTCAAGTATCTTTAGGCTGTTTTCTGTACTGTAAATGTCCCATGAATATGGGTCATGACCATCAACCAATGTACTTTGCTAATTTCAAAATGAAGTTGAACTTAAAATGGCATTACTCTGGCTTTCCCAGGCTCCTGTTTCCCTAACAAATCTTTACTAAGAAAAGTAAAGGACTATAAATAAAATAAAACTCATTATAGACAAAATTCTAGGTCATGAAATACTATGAATAGATCCTGAAAAAAGCTAAAGAGTAAAATATAGATTACCTTAAAAAAAAAAAAGGATGTATAAATGAGGTTTGCTACTAATTTGTTAACAGCAGGCACAAAATCTAGAAAACACTGGAATAATGTTTCCCTGTGATAATCTAAAATAATTGGATTCTAGAGTAACAGTAAAATAAAGACATATTCAGAAAAAAAAAGAAACTACAGCATGAAAAGCTTATCACCAATGGACTATCATAAAAGAAAATGCTAATGGATATATTTGAGAGGAAATGAAAATTACCTCAGATGGAACTTCTAAGGCAAGAAGGCAATAAGAAAATTTTTTTGCAAATTTGTGAGTATATCAGAATAAACATCAACAAGAAAATATATATAAAATATTTCATTTGAATTTTTCCAAACTATTTAAATAATTTGAGAGGAATCATCAAAATTAGAGTATTTTGTATTTCTTATATTTTACTGTAAGCTAACGATGATTAACCTTAGAGCTTGCTATCTAGAGTGAAAACAAAAAGAGTAGCTATTGTAACTTCAAAGCTGCAAGAAGGAAAAAATACAATGAAAACAACAAATTTTTAAAATTAGACAAAAAGAAAAAGACAGGAACAAGAAAAATAAGAAATTAAGAAAAAAGAAAACAGGAAAACAGAAAAATAATACAAATAAAGAGGGAAAAGTTCATAATAATCTGATTAAAATACATTTTATATATTGTTAATCATTCTGAATAAATTTTGTCTTTTATTTGTTAGCTTATAAAAAAATGAAAGCACAATTTAATAAATTCTATATTAAAAGACACATCTAAAGCATAATAAAATAAAATTAAAATTAAAACATGGAAAAAGATATGACAGGAAATATACCTAAGTCGAAGTAAGGATATGCCTGTTACCATCTGATAAATATACTGAAGTTTCTAAGTATGACTAGTGATAAAAAGAGTTACAATAATAATAAAAACTTGATTTTATCAGGAAAGAGTAATGGATTTAGTTTTGTATTCAGTAAGTCTTACGGCTATAAATAAAGGATATTTGATACAATTAGTGTATTAGCCTGAGTTTTCCAGAGAAACAGAAGTAGCAGGATGTATTTATTGGCTCAGAAAATAATGGAGTCTGAGAAGTCCTGAAATCTGTAGTCGGAAAGCCAGAGATTTAGGAGAGCTGATGGTGTGGTTCCAGTCCATGTCCAAAGGATGGAAAACCAGGGGAGCGCATAGTGTAAATTTTAGTCTGAAATCTGGCAGGCTGGAAACCCAGGAAGAGACAGTGTGTTCGGTTTGAATCTGAAGTCAAGAAAAGACTAACATCCCTGTTCAAGACAATCAGGCAAAAGTTGTTTGCTTTTACTCAGGAAAGGGTCAGGCTTTTTGTTTTATTCATGCCTTTAACTGATTAGATGAGGACCACCACATTAGAAGGAAAATCTGCTTTACTCAGTCAACCGATTCAAAGGTTAATCTCATTAAAAAACCCCCACAGACACAACCAGTATAATGTTTAACCAAATATGGCTACTGTGTGGCCCAGTTAAGTTGAGACATAAAAGTAACCATCAAAACTGCAAAGGTGTAAGCTTACAAAAAACTGGCAAATCAATCAAGAAAATAGACTATTTTAGCTTATCTCTGTCAGTAATTGATAGACCATTTAAAGATGAACACTAATTAAGAAGACTTGAAATGCAATCCTATTAACAAGCTTGATTGTTTTAGCTATTTTACTCCTCACAAGAACACATTCTTTTCAAGTATGTAATGAAAATTGTGCTGGAAAATGTACATACAAATTTGCCATGTGCCAGCATGCTCCAGTCCATAAAGTAAGGCTCAATAAATTTGTAATTAGAGTACAGTAAGCACAATATATTCTGATCCTTATATTTAACATTTTACATTTGCCATATTATTTTATATTTTTTAAATATTTCAATATGTATTTAGATAATTGACCCTCAAAATGAATGATTTTGGCAATGCCTGCAGTCAGTATTGGTTGTCACAATTGAGGGAAAAGTTGCTACAGTTGTCTAGTGGGTAGAAGATAGGAATACTGCTCAAACATCCTTCTAATGAGTAAGACAGCTTGCCACCATCAACAAACAAAGCTTTGGTCCAAAATGTCCATAGTGCGAATTTCGAGAAACTCTGATATATAGATTGATAGATAAATAGATGGATGAGAAATATAGAAATATAGATAGATACAGAGAAAAATATATAGGTACAGTTATATAGCTAGATACATATCTATATATAAAATATTTTGCTTGCTAATTAAATAAAATTAAATTGCAGACAATCAGATGCTTGATTTTAAAATACTGTATAACCTCCCTATTAGGAAATCATCTTTCATCAATGCAATGCAATAGTAGTAGCACTCTAAGAAAATACAAAAAAAAAAAAAAAAATTCTAGTATAATCAAATATTCTATTTATATTCAAATTTATCCAATTTTCTCCAAAATGTATTTCCTACCAGTGTTTTTTAATCAGAATTTATTTAGATTTAACACATATGTTTTGTTGTTATGGATCTAGTATGTTCTAGTCTGAAAAAATGTCTCAACATTTGAATTTTTATATGGTACTCTCCTAGCAGTGAGCATGACCCAAAATAAATAAATTAATTAATTAATTAACTCATTCTATAGGGAAAGTTTTTTGTGATGGTCTCTTAATTAGGAGTATTTGTGATCACAGAAAGATGCCATTCCATGCCATTAGTGTGCAGGGAAACCCTTTTGCTTAGGGGGAGGGGTATGCTAAAGAGAACCAAGAGAACCACTTAGGCATTTCAGGCAGCAATGGAGTAACAGTTTTTGTGTGTGTGCTTTTTATTTATTTATTTAGAGAGGAAGTCTTGCTCTATCACCCTCGCCCAGGCTGGGGTGCAGTGGTGCAATCTCGGCTCACTTGCAAACTCCGCCTCCCGGGTTCACGCCACGCTCCTGGCTCAGCCTACTGAGTAGCTGGGATTACAGGCCCCCGCCATCACGCCCAGCTAATTTTTTGTATGTTTAGTAGAGACGGGGTTTCACTGTGTTAGCCAGGATGGTCTCGATCTCCTGACCTCGTGATTCGCCCGCCTCCCAAAGTGCTGGGATTACAGGCCTGAGCCACCGCGCCCGGCCAGAGTAAGTGTTCTTAAGTATTCTTATCCTTAACTTTCTCCAGTGAGAAAACATTTTTTTCTCCAACAAGGTATTTCCTTGCATCATTAAAACAAATGCATATCTCTATGTAATCTCTCCTCTGTGAAAGACATGGTTTCAAATGGCCTTAGATATTTTCACATTTCCACTAATTGCCCATTTTATTTCAATTCAATTTTCAACGATGCAATGTTGGATAGAAAAAAAAAAAAAACAACTTCAGAAATTATACTCAGGCCACCAACATATCCAAAGTATTCCATTTTAAAGTAAATAAGTCCACTTGAATATAAATCCGATTTTTGAAATCATGTTGTATGAATGCTGGCGATTCTAGTATTTAACATTTACTGACAAAATAAGTTAATTTAATGAATGCTAATACTTCATAAATCAAGTATTAACACTCAATTACTGAAAAAATACAACACTGAACTGTATGTTTAATCTGGTTCCTAAAAATTATTTCAAAGGATACTAAATAACAAAATAATTATGTTTATAATGGTACAAAAATTATAGAAGAGTGTTCACACTATTTACTTTCCTTCGAATTTACCACTCAGACATCTCTAACTCCTTTTTTCTAATTCATATTACATTTTATGTATTGAGTTTATACCCTGTCTCAAACTTAAAGTGTTCAAGTAAGGGTGCTGCGATGTTTTCTACAATTCTGTTTGCCTTGTTTTGCTTTTTAAATTTTTTCTTTATACCTTGTTTCTTCCAAGTGATACCAGAGATTGGATTTTCCAATTTTACAATAAGGATGCCTAACTGGTATGTCTGCAGTTCCCACAGTAATCACTGGCCTTCAGTTACTAGATGTGTGTAATCATATTTGTGTCTATAATCCTCTTCTAGAGAGTGTTTTCAATAAACCAGATGCTGTCTAATAATCCATCCAAGTGGATTTCCTAATCTCATAGGAAAATCACAACTTTGTCAAGCCTACATTTTGTTTCCTTTTTGACAATGTTACCCTCCAAAGTACAAGTAACCAGACCTCTTTTCCTTTCCCTCAGGAAATGTAGTTCTGTGTGATGTGCTAAGGCAATAGGCCCCTCTTCTCAGCTTAAGAAGCTGTTGGGAATACTTTCCTCTTACTGTTTTTGCTTCTTTATACTGATCATTGTTTCATTTGTTGTCTCACACTGAACAAAGTTTATGATTTCTAGTACTAACAGATCATATGTATTTGTCATAAGAACAATTGTTGTTCTTTATACTGCAATAAAATTTAGCATTTAATGTTATGTCATTTTATTTCGTAGATTGCAGATTCTCCTCGCTGACATTTACTTTTCTGATTTAAAATGCATACATGTACTTTTGTGTATGTATAAAGGATTAATGATTACTATTATTTGCATATATTATACCATTCATCTTAAACTTTTAATTATTTCTTTGATTTTTAATTTACGGTAGGATTTTTCAATTATTACTTTGTAATCTACTGAATTTCAGTGCTGTAAGATTGTGGACTCAAAGTAAAGTAAATAAAAAGGATTAAGGTTGTAAGAAGGTACATTTTAATTTGATTTTTAACTTTGTTTAGGGTTATCATAACTAAACGAAGTATTGCTCGATTCTTTTTTTATTATTGCTCCAAAAAGCTACCTTTTAAAGATATTCCTGCGTAATCGCATCCCTTCACCCTCATCAATAAATACGATTTATGCTGCTTATGCTGTTTATGTCCTGTGGTCCTTTGGGGGAAGACAAACAGCTGTAATAACAAATACTTTCCACCATCCCAAACCAATTTTCACCTGCTTGTTGCTGATATTTACCCCCATTGCAATAGTAAGCCTGAGACAAAGAGTTCTAACATTTATCTTAAAATTGTCCCTACATGGATTTTTCAGGATTTTCATGAAAGATAAATTCTTCCCTTCGTATCTTTCTACCAGTCGTCTTCCTCACAGATGACTTGTTATAACAGTTATCACAAATGTTTTCACTACAGTCAGCCAAATGCTTAAAATACCAATATTACTCTATTTCACCATATCCTAAGAGCACCAGATTTTAATAATAGTCTACTGAAGGTAAAATGTGGTAATTAACAGTTGCAGTGAACACATATCCTTAATGTATGCACCTGGGGAAAAGATGCACAGACAGATATGTTCCTTTTTGGCTTTTGGAAATTTTGATTATATTGTTCATACAAAGTTACATCCTATTCATGCAAGTACCCTACTAATACTTCTGTTAATGTCAAGTTTTTCTTGTTTATTAATTTATAATAATAATTCATAAGGATGGTAGTCCTTACTCTGTAATATATGTTCCTAGTCATATTTCCTAAATTCATTTATAAAACTTGACAGTGTAGGGAAGTGTGGGGTTCCTATCACTTAAATATAATTAAGGTAATCAATCTATTTCTGTGGAACTCTTTTGTTAATCATTATAATTTTATATCTCATTTCCAAATCAGATAAGTATTTATGTTCTATTTTGCATAGCCTTAACATTTTGCAACTTTGAAGATTTTATCTAGCTGAAAATTATTTTGGCTTATGATGTAACTGTGAGAGTATCTAATTCCGTGCTCTGTGGTATTTAGGACAATGGTGGGAGGATAAAGCAGGACAACACTTCTTGTGATATCATGTAAGATTCCACTTTTTAAAGAATTATACAGGACCAGTTAACAAACATCCTTTTTATCAAAAATCAAGCTATGATGCATGTATTTATGTTCATTCATTTGTACATCTATCTATGTATTCAACAAACATTTATCAATTACTCATTGTGGACAGAAAGAAAGACTTGAATTAAATATAGCAGTGACTGTCAAGTATACATCGCTTAGTTGGAGGAATGGATATGTGTATATTTAATAGCAATACAACCTGGTATTAATCTCCTAGTTATTCTGCACAATACCTAGGCAAAGACATATTAAAATACAAACCTGAAGCATAGATTTCATAAAATTCTGAGTGTACCTTTTTGTGACAATACAAATTCCTTTTTTATGTGAATATTTTCCATATATTCAGAAATATTAAATTATCTATTAGTTGCAATTGTCAAAATACCAAATAATCATTTTCAAAATACTTCTAGATTTCGCCGGATGTGGTAGCTCATGCCTGTAATCCTAACACTTTGGGAGGCCGAGGCAGGTGGATTGCTTGAGGTCAGTAGTTTGAGACCAGCCTGGCTAACATGGTGAAACCCTGTCTCTACTGAAAATGCAAAAATTAGCTGGGCGTGGTGTCACATGCCTGTAGTCCCAGCTACTTGGAAGGCTGAGGCAGGAGAATTGCTTGAACCCAGGAGGCAGAGGTTGCAGTGAGTGGAGATTTTGCCATTGCATTGCCCAGGATGGGCGACAGAGCAAGAGCAAGACTCCATCATATATATATGTATTAATTTATATATGTTATATATATTATGTATATATTTACTACATGTAGAAATGCTCTTCAAGTATATTGTGACATCAATATTATAGGCACATGTTCTTTTTTTTATTTTTTTTTTTTTTAAATTTATTTATTATTATTATACTTTAAGTTGTAGGGTACATGTGCATAACGTGCAGGTTTGTTACATATGTATACTTGTGCCATGTTGGTGTGCTGCACCCATCAACTCGTCATTTACATCAGGTATAACTCCCAATGCAATCCCTCCCCCCTCCCCCCTCCCCATGATAGGCCCCGGTGTGTGATGTTCCCCTTCCTGAGTCCAAGTGATCTCATTGTTCAGTTCCCACCTATGAGTGAGAACATGCGGTGTTTGGTTTTCTGTTCTTGTGATAGTTTGCTGAGAATGATGGTTTCCAGCTGCATCCATGTCCCTACAAACGACACAAACTCATCCTTTTTGATGGCTGCATAGTATTCCATGGTGTATATGTGCCACATTTTCTTAATCCAGTCTGTCACTGATGGACATTTGGGTTGATTCCAAGTCTTTGCTATTGTGAATAGTGCTGCAATAAACATACGCATGTTCTTAAATCTGTCTTTATAAGAACTGGAATGAACTCTATTTTTCATAATCTCGTGTAATTTTCAGTCATACTTCTTTCCAATCATTATCACAAATCTTAATTTTACTTTATGTTGCTAAGCATTTAGAACATTAAATACTTTTAGTAGTAAGAAACATTTAATCTTGAAAAGCAAATTTTTTTTTTTTTTTTTTTTTTTTTTAACGAAAACTGACTTTGGCATATACATTTTTTGAAACAAAAGAAAAATGTCAACCTGGGCAACATAGGGAAACCCTGTCTCTGCAAAAAACAAACCAAGCAAAATTAGCTGGGTGTGTTGGCAAATGGTGATAGACCCAGCTACTTGGGAGGCTGAGGTGGGAGACTCACTGGAGACTGGGAGGTCGAGGCTGCTGCAGTGAGCTGTGATCGTGCCACTGCAGTCCTGCCTGAGCAACAGAATGAGATTCTGTCTCAAAAATAAATAATCAGATAAAATAAAAATATGAGGAAAACCCCATTGCAATAGTAATGTACTGTGAATATATCCAATCAAGAGAAATGTCAGGAATAATTTTTGTTGGTAAGATTTAACAAAACCTCCAATAATACCTTTTATATTACAGGCAGTGGATAGAATGCTTTACTTTTGAGTGTATATTTAGGAAGGGTTTGCTTTTCAAATATAAGTTGATGTTACATTAAAACTAAAAGTGGTAATGAAGGTCACTAATGCCTGTAATGGTTGGATACCCTCCATATTTTGGCAGATTTTACAAATTCATAGACTGGAATCCAGGAAAAGAAACTATTTTTGTTGTCAACGCTACCCACTCATATTTTGGGGATGCCATCTCACTGAATTTCAATTAGTCTCTTATTCGAAACCACTTTCTATTTATCTCCTGTTGTGAACATTAATGAAAGTAAATCACCTCCCAAAACTTTATAAAGAGACATTTTATAACCCATTGCTATACTACTTAGAAAACGGAAAGTATTGACAGATATACTGTGAAAGAAAGCAAAATATCAGCTTGACATAAAGTCAGAGTGAAGTAAAGAATCCACATCAGGGCCGGGGGCGGTGGCTCACGCCTGTAATACCAGCACTCTGGGAGGCCGAGGCGGGCGGATCACGAGGTCAGGAGAGCGAGACCATCCTGGCGAACACGGTGAAACCCCGTCTCTACTAAAAATACAAAAAAATTAGCCGGGCGTGGTGGCGGGCACCTATAGTCCCAGCTTCTAGGGAGGCCGAGGCAGGAGAATGGCGTGAACCCGGGAGGCGGAGCTTGCAGTGAACTGAGATCGCACCACTGCACTCCAGCCTGGGCAACAGAGGGAGACTCCGTCTCAAAAAAAAAAAAAAAAAAAAAAAAGGAATCCACATCAGGAAACCATTCCAAATCAAGAAACCAAACATTATCAGTAGCACAACATTCTCATCATTCTTGTACTCTCGGTATTTACCACTCCAAAATGATATTGGCCTTGACATTTGACAACATAGAGGAGTATGACCTACTTTAGGATTTTATATAAATGGCATTTTCTGTTATGTTCTCCTCTAGGTCATGCAGTTGTTGATTATTCTCATGGCTGTGTAATATTCTCTGGTATGAATAACCACAATTTGTTTATCTGTTATACTGTTGATGAGCAATGGTTTATTTTCATTTGAATGCTTATTTCATATAGTGCTGCTAGGATCATTTTACTATATATGTTTGGTAAACATAAAATTACATTGATTTTGGAATTATGTCTAGGAATGGAATTACTGGATCATGGAATGTGCTCATGTTCAGTTTTAGTAGAGAATGCCTAATGGTTTTTCAAATGGCTTTACCACCTCGCGCTCACTAGCAGTGAATGAGTATTCCAGCTGCTCCTCATCCTCAACAACACTTGACATTTTCCCACCATCAATGTTTGTCGTCTTATTGCTTTATTCTCCTTCTAACTGATGTTTACCTGAAATGTTTTATATTTTCCTCTGTAGTTCCTTCATCTTAAATGTAAACAGGTACGTTTTCCGTTGAGTTAAATCCTATACATGGTTCCTTGAAAAATGACTCACATACGATATATGCTCAAAGAACAGCTGTTGACTGAATAAATAAATGTACAATAATGTACTTGTTTTTACAGATGCAAAAATATTGGAGAGTTAAACAGGACATCTGTCTTAAATTATATTGTCAATTTTCCTTCCTTTGTATGGTTTCTAATATATGAAAAAACAATGAACATATATGGCATCATGTTAACCATTAGAACCTTAGTATTTCACACGTATTAGCCTTCCTCCTAGCAAGTTCTTAAGAAAACTGGAAAGAAAATGAATCACTTGATATAAAACTAATTTGTTCAGGTTAAAAAGATTAACTTTAAATCTAGGGAAAAACAAAAATGTAATAAAAATTTGACTTATTTTGAAAGTATATCCATATTTAACAAAATAACTCCCACATAAAGTTTATTAATGAGCTCATTTTCTTTTAAAGTACTGATCTTTTCCTGCTCTGTTTCATCTCTGCTAGAGTTACAGCATAGAGTTATAAAGTTGTAGGTATAAAACTATATCTGTCAGGTCCTTGAGTTTGACAGTGATTACCCTGTTTTTACCCCTAGAAGATGTTATTCTAAAGTTTGGCAGCTAGAGTTACCCAGAATCTTGCTCAATTCAATCTAGCTCTGTTGTCAAATCTTAGAATTGTGCATGCTGAGAGACGATGCTGCTAGTTCTATGTGAGACTCAAATGCTGGCGTCAAGAAGGACTCAGCCATGGTAACTATCATAATAAAATATACTATTGGCCTAATTTACCCCCTGAAGTTCAGGATTCTAAGATTTAAGCACTTTCATCGGAATATATTTCCCTTGGCACATGCAAAATTAACTTATTGGATCTCAGGTTAAAGAAAAAATTGCTAATGTATAATAGGCTACAGCTAGATTTGCTGCTTATGAGAACTTTCATTTTGACAATAATTTTAAATAACTAGGAAATAAAATAAAACCCTAGATTAACTCAAGCATAAATACAACTCAGTCACTTTCTATTTTCAGTGCTACTTTTCTCTGCCTTATTTGAGTAGTGCTGAAATATAATCACTTCAATGCAATATTTAGACAAAACTTGAACCATGTACAACATATGAAAATAAGGAAGTTTTACTAAATATAGTAGAGGAAAGTCTTTCAGGTTTACTAAAGGATTGTATATTACAAAATAGGAACTGCCTGCATTTTCTGATTACTTTAACCCTCATTTTCAGGATGAAAATTATATTCGTAGCTGCTCAGATACAAGGATAATGGGGAAGGTCCTCATGGTACCTAAGAGAATCATATTTGTTCTTACTTTTTGCTGGTAGTAATCAGCCTAATCTCTGATTGGCTCCCTATGTCTTTACAACTCTGATAACAAAATTCCCTATGTATTTATTTAGAGTGTTGTATGGTAGAAGAAAAAAATGAATATTTTCCTTTATTACATAGAAATAAAACGTATCTGACAATCTGACTGAGGGACTTTAAGTCACATTCATTGCTACATATATTTGGACAATCTGTAGAAAAATACAGAAGTCGACAGAAGAAGAGAAGAGAAGGAGTCTTAGAAGTCTAAGTCGTCTAAGGAGGCTTAGAAGACTAAGTCCAAGAAGATTTAGTCTAAGTCTTCCTTAGAAGGAGTCTCCTAAGGAAGAGAGGAAGTTTTACATTGTATTCTAGCTAACAAATGGGAGTGAGAGGAATGTATGGGGATAATGGGATAAATGGAAGGTAGGAGAGAGCAAATAAGTTAAGAGAACAAAAGGAAAAGAGAAAAGAGAAAAAGAAGGACAGGGTAAGGAAAGGAAGAGGAGGGAGATAGAGGAGAGAGAATTTAATGGGGATTCAGAATGCTTCTGGAAATCTGTATGAAAGACCAGGCCTTGATTTTATTTCTTCAGCTATTTTAATGATATTAATAACTTTTATGAGACACAGTAAAAGACAATACAACTAGAACTGCATCATTAATTGCTTAGTAGGTTTGAAGTCCTGTCCCATTATTGCTATCTATTAACCTCAAGAGCAAGAAATAAAAACTATATTCACTAAGCTGATTTATCATAATATCATTAAATAAGAGTTTAATACTATCCAAGAATATCAAAGATTTTGATGTTGTTAAATGAAATAGTTTCATTTTTTATATTATTTGGCCTGTGAGTAACATTTGGTAAAATTGGCCACTATCTTTGTTTTGAAAGACTTTCTTCTGGTTTCTATTGCAGCTCACTTGCCCATGTTTCCTGTCACTTCATTGAATGCTCCTTCATGGTTTCCTTTCCTGTAACTGCTCTCTCTTCAGATCAGAGTGTGTTATAGTCTCTAAACATGTTTTCAGTCCTAGTCTCTTCATTATCTAAAAAGAAGAATTGCATGATTTTGACTAATTCTGGTACTTAAATACAGCATATGCTTACAACTCTCAGATCTTTTCCTGTAATAAAAAATGACAAAACTTTACCCAAACTGGAGACTTATCTAATTACTCAGTCTCTAGTATTTTTTATATTTTTTATATTTTTTAATTTTTTTATATTTTTATATTCTTCTACCTGATAGAATACATGGGGGAGTGAATGAGACAACATAGTTCAAAGATATGCAGTCTTAGAATAACTAGACTCTGTTTCCTCTGAGACTCTGAGGAATCGTTTCACAATGGGATTTGCTACATCACCTCCTTCTTGGCATTAAGCCACTTCCCATATTCTTTAAACATAAAAGGAAAATTAGCAGATTGCAGAACGAGTTTCCTTAGGTAATAAGAAATATCCACAACAACATTAATAAAAGAAGAAAAAATAAAAGAACTATTAAGCATAAAGAAGGGTAAGGGCAATAGAATTCCAAACCGTCACTAATAAATAATCATGTCTTTGAAGAATATTCAATATATTAAGCATTTTTGTTGAAATATTACATTATAAAACATACAAAAACTGCAGTAATTATTTTCAGCAGTAGCACATATCCTAATATTGGAACAATAGTGAAGAAATTATCATGGCCCCTGTGTAAATATAACAAAATACTTGTGAAGTATTTCACATAGTTTATTGAATGCCTGTGAAATATGTATTTGAAATTTTACCCATACAAAGGTGAAATATGTATAGTATATGGAGAATACCAAGTACAAAGTTTGATGCATAATAAATACATTATATGTGTATTTTCATCCAGTACTTATATGAAAATTCATCCTATATTTAACCTTTTCTCTTTCTATGACTATGCATTAGCTATCATAAATACAGTATCTGATAGGGAAAAACATTCTTAATTATGTTGCACTAAAGAATAGAATATTATTTTGTAGAGGATGGATTAGGCAGATTTTTCAAAAGAAAGCATATGTTATCAAAATAAAGTGGTCAGGTATGGTTTTACTGTGTGTTCTCAATTATGTTACTTTAAATACAATTTTAATTCTCTATTAAACTTTATTACAAATTGTACACATAAATAAGACAATTGATCTATTCTTTTTCACATTATATCTTATACTGTTTTTATTTGAATACTATTACTCTGTATATATGTATATATATATACACTACATATCATGGAGATAGACATATGTTAAGGTATATATTTAAAACAATAAAAATAAACCCTTTTGGAAACTTTCAGGTAGTTCACAAAACAAAGGTGATATATACATATGTATACATGTTTATTTATCTGTAAAGTATTTTCTTTTTAAAGCATTCTTATTGGCATTAGATACTCAAATATAGCTTTTATACTTCCTTAAATGAATGGGATTAGGGACTACATATTTTAAATAAACTTTCTTTATCCCATCCCCGCAAAAGGGATAAAAATACAAAACAAGTAGTTAATTGATGTCCCCGAACTCAACCTATTCCGTAGGTAATGTCTTTTTTTTCTATACTTTTCACCATTATTACAAATTTTCTTCTCATTTTGTTAAATTACTTCTGACCTGCTATTTTGATAAACAAAAAATAATAATTTGATGGTCATACTGTAAGAACTCTGAAATTATGTTCCTTGTTATTAATACCTTTTTTATAGCATACACTTTTTCTTTAGACTTTTACAAACATTTTAGCAGAATATTATAATAGAGGGAATTATTGCTACAAATTTCACTAATCAATTCAAATTTTTGAAAAAATATGTGCATGTAAAGTATCAACTTTAATATAAAAGTTTGTTATTTTACAGTGTACTTTTTATAATAATAAATATAATTAGAAATTAAATGAGTCATTAATTATTTGAAAGTGTGTTCCTTAAAAATGTTTATCCCAGACTTCTTAGAATTGGGTTTTTAATAAAATTGCAAAATAAAATAAAATATTACCTAAGTTTTAATGTTATATCTGTTTTTATGTTAAACACTTTATTTAGGAAGTTTGTGGTGTTCATTGACATAATGTCTTTTCCTCCAGCATTGTAGTTGGGGTTTTTATTTTTGTTTTTGTTTTTCATATAGCAGCTTCAGGAATCCAAAGAGCAGCAAAGGTGTTCTAGTGTGATGGTACACACACATTATGAATCTCTTCTTGCATCACATTCTTTAATGTCCTTTTGGACAAAACAAATCAAATGGCCAACTCAGAATCAAGGGGTAGAGATACAGATTCATTTTCTTAATGGAACAATCTGTAATGCCACACTATAAGGGCATGAATGCAGGAGGGAAAGAACATTTGGCCATTTTAATAATCTATCACAAATGTGTCTGGTAGTGATGAAGGATTAGCTGCAAATAGGAGAGTCCATAGCGGGATGTAGATGAAATTCTACATGATGGTAGATGATCTAAAGACTTAAATTTTTGGTGTCATCTAGGTATGCAGGGATGTAGGGTCTAGGAACATTAGTTTTGATATCCTCTTAGAGAAGGTTGGTGGGCAGTTTTAATTATAGCCTCCCCTGGCACTTGCTCTTAGACATATTTTCATGATAATGCAGGTAGTATCATTTTGGAGAGATTAGGAACAATGATATTACCAAGAGCACAGGAATTGTGAACTTCTGCAGCCTAAGGTTTTTATCCTGGAGAACGATTATTTTTCTTAGCTGCCTTTAAAACTTGCAGTATTGAGACTCTAAGAACACTGGGAGCTAAATTCTGCCAGGTTTAACTGCAGAATATAAAAACAGGTCCATATGCATTGTAAGGCACAGTTATAGGCAGTTTTGTGTACCTATCTGGCCAAAGATTTAGTAGATAATAAATATCATACACGTGAATTATGATGAACTAAGGCTATCAGTTTAGATAGTGTACGTATCTCTTTGGCATTGAAAAGGTAGAAGTAATAATATCCACCACAATACTCATAGTGATTATTATAGATTGGCAATAAAAAGTTAGTTTTCTTTAGTTTATATTTTTTAATTGTTTTATAATTAAAACGTGTTGCTTATGATAAAAGAAAATTTGGGGTTTTAAAATGTTTGATTCATAGTAATAATGAGCATGTATCAGAACTTTAATCACATAATTTTATATTGTAAAAAAATTATGAGTCATATGATAGAGCTCTATTAAAATAAATGAGAAAAGCATTTCATTGATAAAAAAAGTTCAAATATATAATTTAGATTAAATATTTAAATAATGTTATGACTATTAAATGCATGTGTCGCATATGTATATATATCCATAAGTCTAATAAGAACAGTTAAAATTTAATACCAACTACTGTTCTGATATCATGTAAAAAACATTGTAACTTTTTGTACATTTGCACTGTAAAATTTGCTTGGTTATAGAAACATTTCTAGTGGAACATTCCAAAAATGATTAATATTTAATATGTAAATATATTCATGTAGCAAAATATAAAACAACTACCTAGATTCTGCAGCTGAGGCCTTGTAAACTGAACTGACAAAAGATTAATAAGAGAAAAACAAATAGAATTTTGTTATCATGTGCATTGTGCTTACAAACTGGAGTACCCAGAGATGAGTAAGTCAAAAGCTTAGTTAGAACTTGGGTTTACAACATCTTACATTTTTAGAGCAGTAACAAGAAAAAGGAAAATGACTAGGTTTCTAGGGCAACAAATTATGAGAAGGTAAATTTATGGGAAATGAGTAGTAGATGGCTATTTAGCAAAGTTTGTGGTATAGATTCCTTCGGTGTCATCTTCAGACTGATAGGGTGTAAAGTTGTCCCAGCAACTGAATTTTGTCCTTCTTGGTCTTTGCAAATTTGTATCCTGCTTTTAGGCAAATATAACAGCTGAGAGCTTTTCTTGTATTTGCCTCTCCTCAAGTGCCTTCAGTTAAAAATAATCCTTATACCCAAAGTGGCATATAGCAGGATGTCATATTTTACTACCTCTAAAAATATAACACAGAAAAATTATTTACTAGTTTGAATAATTTTATTAAAATAATATTAATATAAATATTTTAAAATTTTACATTAATTATTTTGGTTATACAACTATAACAATATATTTGAATTATATACCACACTTTCAATAGTTACATTAACAATGTTTTTACTTGCTAAATTCTTTATGAAAATCAAGTAAATATTTACAAAATGTGTACAGTTGAGAAATATCTTTTAACATTATCACTCAAACATTGCTATTTTTATATCACATTATTCCTTGAGTTCTCAGTTTAAAAACATACAGTTTATAATGCCAAAATATCTACTTCCTGGTAATCAACAAATATGTAATTGATTCAATATCTTCCAAATTGAATAAATACAAAATTATTTTAAAATCTCATGTGCTTTAGCAGCAGAATCTCAGAAATATACACTTTTGTTTTAGTGATAGTAATGACAAAGTAAAGTTGGAAAAACAAGAGAATCTCATAGGAATAATTGAAAATTATATTATTTTTAAAGTCATGTTAGAATTTTTTGATAATTAAGCACTTTTCCAAACATTTGATGTCAGCAAAATAAATAAAGAAACCTTTGTCTCTTTGAATTCACATGGGATGTCCTTCATGAAAGAATCCAAAGAAACATGTCATAAAACATTATATTTATATGCTATAAATCAATAATATGCAAATAAAAATTTAAAAATATGTATGCACATAGTGGTATTTTACCTTTGCAGTATTGGCTGTGTCTTTCTCTTTTGGAGGACTTTTAAAATAAGTTGTCTTTAACAGTCAACAAACATGTTACTTTATTACATACTCAGATGTAGTGTTTCATATACTAGGTGGAATATGTTTTGTTTCTTGCCCTCATTGATATATCTTAAGGGAAAACAATGACATTTATGTACTATATAACACAGAGAATAACATAGGCTTTTATTAGAATTATGCAGGTCAAAATATATCAAGGATGCGGCAGGACGCAGTGGCTCACGCCTGTAATCCCAGCACTTTGGGAGGCCGAGGTGGGCAGATCACGAGGTCAGGAGATCGAGACCATCCTGGCTAACACGGTGAAATCTCGTCTCGACTAAAAATACAAAACACTTAGCCAGGCGTGGTGGTGGGCGCCTGTAGCCCCCGCTAGTCAGGAGGCTCAGGAGGGAGAACGGCGTGAACCTGGGAGGCGGAGCTTGCAGTGAGCGGAGATTGCGCCACTGCACTCCAGCCTGGGCGACAGAGCCAGACTCCATTTCAAAAAAAAAAAAAATATATATATATATATATATATTTATATATAATGCTAGTTACTAATCTGAGGAAATAATCAGAGAAAAAAATGACTTTTTTTAGTGTAGATCTAGAAGGAAGGGTAGACTTTCCAGGTGGAAGGGCCACGTAGATTATTCCAGGAAGTGTTGCAAGGAGGTTGTGAAAATGTAACCCCAAAAATAGATACAAAGTGTAAGTTAAAAGAAAGCCAAAGTTTTCTTCTGATTTGATCTTAATAACTGCAGAGAATATGATTATAGTACTATTTAAGTGAACTGGGAACAATATTATTTTTAATTTAGAAAGTCATACATTACATTGAATAATAGGCTTTGTTTGTAACTTGGGTTCTATGTTCCATTTGTTTTCTGGGGAGCTTGTCTTTCTCCTCTAAGGCATGGAGGTAGTCCAAGCATTAGGAGACAGATTCCAGCACCAAACCAAGTATTGGGATACATCTTTCAGTGAAGATCCTAAAAATAGCCTGAAGCGAACCAGTGCATCTCTGGAAAGTGAGGGCACAACGGGAGTTCAACGAAGAAGCAGAAGTAGTGCTTGGGGGTTAGAGAGCATTGCAGGAAGAAAGCATGGGTATAAAGGGAATTCAATGAGAGCCCTCAGAGGAAATAACGAGACAGCAGAAAAAAGTAAACTGCGGAGCAGACAAGAAAATGTACCTCAACACATAAGAGACAATGCACATGTAAGAAAGAATGGAGAAAAACGATCGAAAGAATATGAGACTTTTCAGAGGGGTTATTAAAGGTCAAAGACATCATGATTGCTGAACGCTGGGAAACTACAATATGGTAACATTAGGAGATAGAACAACACAGAACAAAGTGGGCATGAGATCAAGAAAACTTGCTTGTGTTGAATTTCATGCTATCCCTGGCTACAGAATATATTCTAGGAAAACAATGACCAAATTTTCATGGAAATCATAAATATATACAAAGTCTGTCTATATTAAATTCTATCCATCTACTGTATATATTTAGAAAATGATGCACTTATACTAAAGTAAATATGCTCTTGAAAATAAATTTTAGTTAAGAACTCAAATACTGGCAAAAATGTAGATTCAGAGTTATTCAGTTATTTAGGGTTCTTACATGCTTTACAAAAATATACATAAACCCTATCTCCAGAAGAAATTATATTTTAACATTTACAGATATTTAGGTTTAGTTCATTGTCTTGGAATTAACGTATTTCACAGAGAAAGACTATAAAATAACAAATAGAAGTCTCTTTTATTATACTTTTACACAAAAGTCAGTGACCACATTTCTTAAGAAAATGTTGAAAGTAGAATCTTTTAAAAAGATACTTTAATTTTATTCAAAAATAAATTTCAACATCAAAACAGTGAGTAGTTTTAATAAAACTTGAAATTTGAACTGATATTTGGTTTAGCAACCTGAATGGAAGCTGAGCCTTTAATCAATTTCTACAATGTATTTTGATGACAGAAACTGCTTGTGTTTTAGAGTGGATATGTACTAGTGCCCAGAATTAGACATTGCCTGTCTCACTTTAACAAACAAAGGGAGATTTGTGTCAACCACGATTGAAATTCACCAAGATCCTTTACAGTTTACTCAGTCCAATGAAGCCACCTGTGTCAAGTTCATCATCACGGAGTCTGTATTTGTCAGCATTTAAAAGACTGTGAATGAACATTGAAATTATAAGCATATCGTTTGCCTGCATTTCACCTTTATGTCATTTTTTTTTTAACCTTTCATTGTTTTCAAAATTATCTAAAAGTGTACTGCATTACTTCTGGGTTTCTGCAGATGTTAGATTTGTATGAAAGTGGCCTAGCTTTCTAACACTTTCTTGGAATCTGTGCAAGCTCTGCCTCTGACAACAAAATGTTCACTTAACATTCTTAATGTTAGAAATTGCTCAACACAAAGTAATTTTTCTTCTTCTTCCTGGGTATACCTAGCATTTCCCAGCATTTGGAGTACTTAACTATAGCCATGGGACTGTTTCAGTCAGTGGGGTTTGAACACTGAAATAATCTGAACTATTTCTGGTCCTGGTGGGCTCATAAAAACTCCCACATATGCTCCATTCTATTATTTCTCCTTCTGGCTGACTGGAGTGCAGATGATTCTAATGACAACTTGGAAGCCATGTTTTGAAGAGGATGGAAGAGCCATGGTAAGCCTTTATCCAATAACAACTGAACATAAGCAGGCTACCCCAGCAACTTCTTTACCAGATCAGTATTGTTGCAAAAGAAAGAAACATAGTCTTACCATGCCTTAGCCTGTAGACATCCTGGAGCTTTTCTGTTGGTAGAAATTCAACCATCTAAATGATGTAGAAATGTGTACCCTGATATGGGTGGTTGAAGTAAAATAATTTAAATTATGGGCCAGTGGACCTATAGACTGGTGGTGAGAAAATAGACAAGGTATGTTGGAAAGATGTATATCCTTGTTATTCGCCAGTAAACATTTGGCAATATTATCACACATGGTGGGAGTGGGCCAGGTTCCTACTGATCCTGTAGTTTCAGGGAATTGTTTGACAAGATTCAGTAAATGTATATTAAAAGAAAGAGATGAGCTCTGGTGGGGAAAAAAGTCCAATTTTAGGTATACATTTCAGGGAATACAATAATTATAGAAATTGTGTTTCGCTGAGTTGGAATCGGTTTTAGACACCAAAGGGTAAGAAATTAGACTGTAAACAGCTTTCCATAACAAAGCCTTCAATACTTCTCAGATAAATTGAAACAGCCCCATGTCACTCCTAGGTGGGCCGTAGACCTGTCTTGCTTTTTGTTGTTCTCCGTGGGTTGAGTTGTTTCCTTGATTAGTCCCAATGCAGGTACCAGGATGTTTCAATTGAAGGTGCTGTATTTACTCATCCCTTTCATTCCTCTCTGTAAGAGCCACACATTGTAGCTGCTTCTAGTTGGCCATGCAAATTAAAACCACAATGAGATGCCATCTCACACCAGTCGGAATGGCTATTATTAAAAAATCAAAAAAATAACAGATGCTGGTGAGGTTGTGGAGAAAAGGAAACACTTACACACTGTTGGTGGGAGTATAAATTAGTTCAACCATTGTAGAAGGTAGTGTGGCAATTCCTCAAAGACCTAAAGACAAAAACATCCTTTGACTCAGCCATTCCATTACTGGGTATATACCCAAAGGAATATAAATCATTCTATTATTAAGACATGTGCATGTGTTTTTTTTCATTCCAGCCACATTCACAATAGCAAAGACATAGAATCAACCTAAATGCCCATCAATGATAGATTAAAGAAAATGTGGTACATATACACCATGGAATACTATGCAGTCATAATAAAGAACAAGATTATGTCCTTTGGAGGTATATGGATGGAGCTGGGGGCACTATTCTTAGCAAGCTAACACAGGAACAGAAAATCAAACACCACATGCTCCCACTTATAAGTGGGAGTAAATAATGGGAACACACGAACACGTACAGGGGAACAACACACACTGGGACCTATCAGACAGTAGAGGGTGGAAGGAAGGAGAGGATCAGGAAAAATAAATAATGGGTGCTAGGTTTAATACCTGAGTGATGAAATAACTTGCTCAGCAAACTCCTATGACACACATTTACCTGTGTGACAAACCTGTACATGTACCACAGAATTTAAAATAAGTTAAAAAATTACAAAAAGAAAATGAAAAAAAAAAAAAAATTCTTACAAATGATCCAAAGTCATGTTTTAAGAAACTACATTGTGAAATATACCATACATGCAAATAAATGTATCAAAGGTATTTACAAAAACAAACAAAACAACAAAAACTTAGCCCCATCACAAGGCTTAGAGTTCAGATGTTATTTACATCCAGGCCTATTGTTTCACTTTGCTTCTGATATGGTTTGGCTGTGTCCCCACTCAAATCTCATCTTGAATTGTAGCTCCTATAATCCCCTGGTGGGAAGTAATTGAATCATGAGGGCGGGTCTTTCCCATGCTGATCTCATGATAGTGAATGAGTCTCATGAGATCTGATGGTTTTATAAAGGGTAGTTCCCCTGTACACACTCTGTCTTGCCTGCTGCCATGTAAGACATACCTTTGCTCCCCTTCACCTTCCACTATGATTGTGGGTCCTCCCTAGCCATGTGGAACTGTGAGTCCATTAAACCTCTTTTTCTTTATAAATTACTCAGCCTTGGCTATTTCTTTACAGCAGTATGAAAGTGGACTAATACAGCTTCTATGTCCTGCCATCTATTTGAGAGACAAAGATAGTATATGGATGCAGGAAACAAAAAAATGAAGGATTTATGAGACATGTCGAGTAAGGAACTTTCAGTATTAGTAGTTAGTGGCCTATGAAACTATATGTGAGAAATTAGACCAAATGCTTTCTAATATATTAAGGATTTGATTTGTTTTTGTGAAGAAAATGAGAATCCTGAATTAATAAAGATTAGATTGCAAAAAAAAAAAAAAAGATCTAGGTTTATAGCAGTGGAAAGAGTACTATAAAATGTATGAGGCACTCTGAGTCATAAAGGTGACTTATGCCATACCACAACAACACTTCAAAAGTGGCTACAATGAAAACGGAAATAACATCATCCCAGAAGCATACTGTGTTGCCACCAAAAAGCAGTAGACAAGTCATTGCCTTGTAGTAAACAGAATCAATTCAAATCAAAAAAGGTCCCCCTCTGTGAAGTTTGAGACGGACATCTCAATGTTTACTGGGAAGTAGCAAAACATCACCATGCACCATTCACTTCTATGTATTTCTTTTATCTTATCGAGCTCTTAATCAGATCATCCACCCCCAGCTCCACAATGGTACATTGTGTTTGGTATGCGTGCGTGTGAATGAGGTAGGAGGGCAGATGCTTTGTCTACCTAGTTTTTTAGTTTTTGGACGAGAAGGAATCATATCCACAGGCTGGAAAGGACTGAATATTCTTTAGCTTTCATAGCTTCACAGTCCTGCACATTTCAGTACAAGGAATAGGAATTATTATATAAAAAAAAAAAAAAAAAAAAAACATAAAATGTAGGTAAATTCTTACAATGGAAAAGGTAAATGTATTAGTCTGTTCACATGATGTTAATAAAGACATATCCAAGACTGGATAATTTATAAAGGAAAGAGGTTTAATTGACTCAAGTTCCACATGGCTAGGGGGTCTCACAATCATGGCAGAAGGCAAAGGAAAAGAAAAGTCATATTTTACATGGTGACAGGCAAGAGAAAATGGGCAGGGGAACTTCCCTTTATAAAACCATCAAGCCTCATGAGTCTTATTCACTATCATGAGAACAGCATGGAAAAGACCCACTCCTATGATTCAATTACCTCCCACCAGGTCCCTCCCATGACACCTGGGAGTTATGGGAGCTGCAATTCAAGATGAGATTTGGGTGGAGACACAGTCAAACCATATCATTCTGTTCCTAGCCCTTACCAAATCTTATATTCTCACATTTCAAAACCAATCACGCCTTCCCAACAGTCCCTCAAAGTCTTAAATCATTTCTGCATTAAGTCAAAAGTCCACAGTCCAAAGTCTCATCTGAGACAAGGCAAGTTTCTTGAGTCTATAAGCCTGTAAAATAAAATGCAATTTCATTACTTACTAGATACAATGGGGTTTCAAAGTCACTTCCACATTTTCGGGTATCCTTGGTGTGCCACCCTACTCTACCAGTACTAATTTACTGTATTAGGCTGTTCTCAGGCTAATAATAAAGACATACCTGAGACTGAGTAATTTATAAAGGAAAGAGATTTATTTGACTCACAGTTCCACATGGCTGGGGAGTCCTCACAGTGATGGCAGAAGGCAAAGGAAGAGCAAAGTCACATCTTATATGGCGTCAGGCAAGAGAACTTGTGCAGGAGAGGTTTATAAAACCATTAGGTCTTGTGAGACTTATTCACCATCATAAGAACAGCACAGGAAAGACCTACTCCCCATGGGAGCTAAAATTCAAGATGAGATTAGGGTGGGGACAAAGCCAAACCATATTAGTAACTAGCAATAATTTTATTTCCTCTAGAATATTTAAATTTATGTGTAATAATTAATTGCTCTTTAATTGCTATCAATACTACTGATTCTGAATGTCACAACATAAAATTTTTGACAATTGTACCTTTACCATTGTATATTAAAATGTGACACAATAATTTTCAGACAAACTGATCTATGAAAAAAATTCAAAGACAACTATTAAAATATAACTAAGTAAATAAATTTGCATGTTATATTAATATATATTGATGTATAATTTATAAAGACAAGCCTCAAAATAACTGGAAGAAAATAAAAATGTATTTATATAGTGATACATATAAATAACATAATACATATAGGCACACTTCATTTTATTATGATTGATTTTATTGTACTTCCAAGGTACTGCATTCTTTTACAAACTGAATGTGTAAACCCTGTATTAGCAAGTCAATTGGCACCATTTTTCTCACTTCACACATTTGTGTCACATTTTGATAATTCTAGCAGTATTTCAAGCTTTTCCATTACTGTCATCTCTGATATGGTGATTGGTGATCAGTGATCTTTGATGTTACTAATTGATTTTTGGAAGCACCGTGAACTGCACTCATATAAAATGACAAATTTAATCAATAAATATTATGTGTGCTGTGATTGCTTTACCACCCATCTGTTTCTCCATCTTTTTCTCTTTCCTTGAGCTTCCCCTTTCCTGGATATACAACAATATTGAATGAGGTTGGTTACCCTACAATGACCTCTAAGTATTCAAGTGAAAGAAACAGTTCCATGTCTCTCACTTTAAATCAAAAGCTAGAAATAATTAAGTTTAGTGGTTAGAAAGCCAATATAGGCTGAAACGTAGGCACTTGTGCCAAATAGCCAAGTTATAAACGCAAAGGAAAAGCTCTGGAAAAAAACTAAAAGTGCTACTCTGATTAATACATGAATATTAAGGAAGCTCAATAGCCTTTTTTGCTGATATGCAAAGTTTTAGTGGTCTGAATAGATCAAACCAGCCACAACATTTCCTTAAGACAAAGCCTAATCCAGAGAAAGGCCCTAACTCTCTTTAATTTTATGAGGACTGACAGAGGTGAGGAAGCTTCAGAAAAAACTTGGAAGTTAGGAGAGGTGGTCCACAATGCTTAAGGACATAAGCCATCTCTATATCATCAAAGTTCAAGATGCGGCAGTAGGTGCTAATGTAGAAGCTGCAGCAACTTGTCCAGAAGATGTAACTAAAGATAATTCATAAAAGTGGATACACAAAACAAGAAATTTTCAATGCAAAAATGATGCTATTTAGGATTTTCATAGCTAGAGAGGAAAAGTCAGTGCTTCAAAGCTTTGAAGGACAGGCTGATTCTCTTGTTAAGGGTTATGCAGCTGGTGACTTTAAGTTGAAGCCATGTAGCATAGTTTGAAGTCAGGTAGTATGATGCCTCCAGCTTTGTTCTTTTAGCTTAGGATTGTCTTGGCAATGCCAGCCCTTTTTTGGTTCCATATGAACTTTAAAGTAGTTTTTTTCCAATTCTGTGAAGAAAGTCATTGATAGCTTGATGGGGATGGCATTAAATTTATAAATTACCTTGGGCAATATGACTATTTTCACAATATTGATTTTTCCTATCCGTGAGCATGGAATGTTCTTCCATTTGTTTGTGTCCTCTTTTATTTCGTTGAGCAGTGGTTTGTAATTCTCCTTGAAGAGGTCCTTCATATCCCTTTTAAGTTGAATTCCTAGGTATTTTATTCTCTTTGAAGCAATTGTGAATGGAGTTCACTCATGATTTGACTCTCTGTCTGTTATTGGTGTGTAACAATGCTTGTGGTTTTTGCACATTGATTTTGTATCCTGAGACTTTGCTGAAGTTGCTTATCAACTTAAGGAGATTTTGGGCTGAGACAATGGGGTTTTCTCAATATACAATCATGTCATCTGCAAACAGGGACAATTTGACTTCCTCTTTTCCTAACTGAATACCATTAATTTCTTTCTCCTGCCTAATTGCTCTGGCCAGAACTTCCAACACTGTGTTGAATAGGAGTGGTGGGAGAGGGCATCCCTGTCTTGTGCCAGTTTTCAAAGGGAATCCTTCCAGTTTTTTACCCATTCAGTATGATATTGGCTGTGGGTTTGTCATAAATAGCTCTTATTATTTTGAGATACGTCCCATCAATACCTAGTTGATTGAGAGTTTTTAGCATGAAGCACTGTTGAATTTTGTCAAAGGCCTTTTCTGCATCTATTGAGATCATAATGTGATTTTTGTCTTTGGTTCTGTTTATATGATGGATTACATTTATTGATTTGTGTATGTTGAAGCAGCCTTGCATCCCAGGGATGAAGCCCACTTGCTCATGGAGGATAAGCTTTTTGATGTGTTGCTGGATTCAGTTTGCCACTATTTTATTGAGAATTTTTTCATCAATGTTCATCAGAGATATTGGTTTAAATTTCTCTTTTTTTGTTGTGTCTCTGCCAGGCTTTGGTATCAGGATGATGCTGGCCTCATAAAATGATTTAGGGAGGATTCTCTCTTTTTCTATTGGTTGGAATAGTTTCAGAAGGAATAGTACCAGTTCCTCTTTGTACCTCTGTAGAATTTGACTATGAATCCGTCTGGTCCTGGACTTTTTTTTGGTTGGTAGGCTATTATATTATTGCCTCAATTTCACAGCCTGTTATTGGTCTATTCAGGGATTCAAGTTCTTCCTGGTTTAGTCTTGGAAGGGTGTATGTGTCCAAGAATTTATCAATTTCCTCTAGATTTTCTAGTTTATTTGTGTAGAGGTGTTTATAGTATTCTATGATGGTAGTTTGTATTTCTGTGGGATCAGTGGTGATATCCCCTTTATCATTTTTTATTGCCTCTGTTTGATTCTTCTCTCTTTTCTTCTTTATTAGTCTTGCTAGTGGCCTATCAATTTTGTTGATCTTTTCAAAAAAAACAGTTCCTGGATTCATTGATGTTTTGAAGGGTTTTTTTGTGTCTCTATCTCCTTCAGTTCTGTTCTGATCTTAGTTATTTCTTGCCTTCTGTTAGCTTGAGAATGTGTTTGCTCTTGTTTCTCTAGTTCTTTTAATTGTGATGTTAGGGTGTCAATTTTAGATCTTTCCTGCTTTCTCTTGTGGGCATTTAGTGCTATAAATTTCCCTCTACACACTGCTTTAAATGTGTCCCAGAGATTCTGGTATGGTGTGTCTTTTTTCTCATTGGTATCAAAGAGCATGTTTATTTCTGCCTTCATTTCGTTATGTAGTTAGTAGTCATTGAGGAGCAGGTTGTTCAGTTTCCATGTAGTTGAGTGGTTTTGATTGTGTTTCTTAATCCTGAGTTCTAGTTTGATTGCACTGTGATCTGAGAGACAGTTTGTTATAATTTCTGTTGTTTAACATTTGCTGAGGAGTGCTTTACTTCCAACTATGTGGTCAATTTTGGAATAAGTGTGATGTGGTGCTGAGAATGATGTATGTTCTGTTGATTTGGGGTGGAGAGTTTTGTAGATGTCTATTAGGTCTGCTTGGAGCAGAGCTGAGTTCAATTCTTGGATATCCTTTTTAACTTTCTTTCTTGTTGATCTGTCTAATGTTGACAGTGTGGTGTTGAAGTCTCTCATTATTATTGTTGCGAATCTAAGTCTCTTTGTAGGTTTCTAAGGACTTGCTTTATGAATCTGGGTGCTCCTGTGTTGGGTGTATATATATTTAGGATAGTTAACTCTTCCTGTTGAATTGATTCTTTTACCATTATATAATGACCTTCTTTGTCTCTTTTGATCTTTGTTGGTTTAAAGTCTGTTTTGTCAGTAACTAGGATTGCAACCCCTGCTTTTATTTATTTATTTTTTTCCATTTGCTTGGTAGATCTTCCTCCATCCCTTTATTTTGAACCTATGTGTGTCTCTGCATGTGAGATGGGTCTCCTGAATACAGCACACTGATGGGTCTTGACTCTTTATACAATTTGTCAGTCTGTATCTTTTAATTGGAGCATTTAGCCCATTTACATTTAAGGTTAATATTGTTATGTGTGAATTTGATCCTGTATTATGATGTTAGCTGGTTATTTTGCTTGTTAGTTGATGCAGTTTCTTCCTAGCATTGATGGTCCTTACAATTTGTCATGTTTTTCAGTGGCTGGTACCAGTTGTTCCTTTCCATGTTTAGTGCCTCCTTCAGGAGCTCTTAGAGTAAGGCAGGCCTGGTGGTGACAAAATCTCCCAGCATTTTTTTGTCTGTAAAGGGTTTTATTTCTCCTTCACTTATGAAACTTAGTTTGGCTGGATATGAATTTTGGGTTGAAAATTCTTTTCATACTACAAGGCTACAGTAACCAAAACAGCATGGTTCTGGTGCCAAAAGAGAGATATAGACCAGTGGAACAGAACAGAGTCCTCATAAATAATACCACACATCTACAACCATCTGATCTTTGACAAACCTGACAAAAACAAGAAATGGGGAGAGGATTCCCTATTTAATAAATGGTTCTGGGAAAACTGGTTAGTCATATGTAGAAAGCTGGAACTGGATCCTTCCTTACACCTTATACAAAAATTATTTCAAGATGGATTAAAGACTTAAAAGTTAGACCTAAAACCATGAAAACCCTAGAAGAAAACCTAGGCCATACCATTCAGGACATAGGCATGGGCAAAGACTTCATGACTAAAACACCAAAAGCAATGGCAACAAAAGCCAAAATGGCCAAATGGGATCTAATTAAACTAAAGAGCTTCTGCACAGCCAAAAAAACTACCATCACAGTGAACAGGCAACCTATAGAATGGGAGAAAATTTTACAATCTACCTATCTGACAAACGGCTAATATCCAGAATCTACAAAGAACTTAAAAAAATTTACAAGAGAAAACAACCCCATCAAAAAGTGGGTGAAGGTTATGAGCAGACACTTCTCAAAAGAAGACATTTGTACAATCAACATACACATGAAAAAAATGCTCATCACTGACCATCAGAGAAATGCAAATCAAAACCACAATGAGACACCATCTCACATCAGTTAGAATGGTGATCATTAAAAAGTCAGGAAACAACAGGTGCTAGAGAGGATGTGGAGAAATAGGAACTCTTTTCCACTGTTGGTGGGAGTGTAAAATAGTTCAACCATTGTGGAAGACAGTGTGGTGATTCTTCAAGGATCTAGAACTAGAAATACCATTTGATCCAGCCATCCCATTACTGGGTATGTACCCAAAGGATTATAAATCATGCTGCTATAAAGACACATGCACATGTATGTTTAATGTGGCACTATTCACAATAGCAAAGACTTGGAACCAACCCAAGTGTCCATCAATGATAGACTGGATTAAGAAAATGGGACAGTTATACACCATGGAATACTTTGCAGCCATAAAAAAGGATGGGTTCATGTCCTGTGTAGGGACATGGATGAAGCCAGAAACTATGTTCTCAGCAAACTATTGCAAGGACAGAAAACCAAATACTACATGTTCTTACTCATAGGTGGGAACTGAACAATGAGAACACTTCGACAGAGGGTGGGAAAAATCACACACTAGGGCCTGTCATGTGGTGGGGGGATGGGGGAGGGATAGCATTAGGAGATATACCTAATATAAATGTCGAGTTAATGGGTGCAGCACACCAATATGACACATGTATACATATATAACAAACCTGCATGTTGTGCACATGCACCCTGGAACTTAAAGTATAATTTTAAAAAAGTTGAAGCCAATGCTCATTTAGAAAACTCCTACATGCCTAAAGAATTATGCTAAATCTACTCTGCCTGTGCTCTATGAATGAAAGAACAAGCATGGATGGCAGCACATCTGCTTACTGCATTATGTACTGAATATTTTAAGCTCACTATTGAGACCTACCATTCAGAACAAAGATTCCCTTCAAAATATTACTGCTCATTAATAATATACCAGATCAACCAAGCATCTGATGGAGATGCAAAAGGAGATTAATGTTGTCTTCATGCCTACTAACACAACATCTGTTCTGGACTCATAGGTCAAAGAGTAATTTCAACTTTCAAGTATTATTATTTAAGAAATACATTTTAGAAAATGTATATTTTATGGCCATAGCTGCCATAGATAGTGCTTCCTCTGATGGATCTGAGCAAAGTAAAAAGGAAGTATCAATCAATGTGGCAAACTCTACTGTTATTGTATTTTAGGAAATTGTCACAACCGCCAAATTTTCAGCAATCACCACCCTGATCAGTCAGCACCCATTAACATAAAGACAAGACCCACCACCAGCAAAAGGATTAGGACTTGCTGAAGACTCAAACAATCGTTAGCATTTTTTAGTATAAAATGTTTTTAATTTAAGAAACGTACTTCGGTTTTTCTAGACACAATTATATGTCCAAGACGTAATTACCTACAATATAGAATAAACAAAACTTTAATATGAACTGGGAAACCAAAAACTTCACTTTCTATAGTGATCTGAAAGCAAACCAGCAATATCTCCAAGGTATGACTGTATATATTTAGCATATTTAGAATATATTGTAGAGTATTTAAAATATAATAATGCATTATCTAAATATATATTATCATTCATTGTGCATAATGTATTTTAAAATTGTTATAACTCATATTGATGAATTACATAAATTTTGGTTTGGTTATTTTTATTTATTTATTTATTGTTTTTAGAAACAGGGTCTTACCGTTACCCAGGTGAGAGCGCAGTGTTGCAATCGTAACTCACTGTAGCCTCAAATTCCTGGGCTCAAGCAATCCTCGCACTTCAGCCTCCTGAGTAGGTAGGGCTATAGACTGGTGCCACGTCCAGCTAATCATTTACATTTTAATATTATATATTGACATCTTAATGAAGTTATATGCATAGAATTATCAAACTGAATTATTAACTGAAAATTGCATGTATTTTTGCTAGTTACTATAAATAGGGAAAACCATTGTATACTTTATCATTTATTCAATATATCTTTTGTGCAAGTGATAAATATGTCAAAACCTTTTAAAGCAAATATTCTGATAATAATGTCTACAGGGATCATATTAAATTTCTATACATTTTTTCAAAATCTATAGTTAGAGAAAATTGACTAATTATAGTGATTTTATGAATTATAAACTAAACTTGTACCAGTTCTTCATGAATTAATTTAATTCTTGAAGTACATATTTGCATTTAATAAGGGATATTAAGAAAGATATTCACAAATGGATTTATTTTGTTCAGTACATATATACTGCTTTTGTATTCTATTGCTCTGCAACAACTTACTGAAAATTTAATGGCTTAACACAACACAAATTTATATCTTACATTTTCCCAGTATTTATATCTTATATCTTATACCCCAAATTTATATCTTACATACTCCCAGGAGTACTGGGATGAGTTCACAGGCCTGGTAGTCCTTTGCTCAGGGTCTCACCAGGCTGAAATGAAGATGTTTGCTAGAACAGTGATCTCATCTGAAGTTTGGGATCCTTGTTCATGGTCAATGATTATTGGAAGCACTCAATGTTTGCAGGTGCAAAATTGAGGTCCCTACATTCTTGCTTGCTGTCAGCCTGGGACAATTCATAACTCCTAGACACTGTTCACCATAACCGGCCCTGTGGCCTATGACACAGCAGTTTCTTTCTTCATAAATAGTACCAGAACACCTGCTGCAGCACCAAATGCCATAAATTTATGCAAAGAAGAAGAAAAAAAACTAAGTTTTTTCATCTGTAGCCTCCAGACATATTTTCAAATCACCTCACCTTGTTCTGCTAAACTTACTCAGGATGATCTATTTGACTTAACAGAGTAGTGATTTACACATCTTCAAAATCCATTAGCAGCAGCACGTTGATCAGTGTTTGAGTAGCTGAGAGAATATGTACCTCAGGAGAAGGAATCTTAGGGACCATCTTTGAACTCTACCTGCCACACACACAGGCAAACAGGATATGATAGTTTTATAGAGAAGTCCACTTAATTAATAGGATTCAGATGCAGTCATATTTTGCAACTTAATAAGTACTACAACATCTTTTTTTTGTTTGTTTTTTTGTTTGTTTTGAGACGGGGTCTCGCTTTGTCGCCCAAGCTGGAGTGCAGTGGCACCATCTTGGCTCACTGCAAGCTCTGCCTCCTGAGTTCACGCCATTCTCCTGCCTCAGCCTCCGAGTAGCTGGGACTACAGGCACGCACCACCACGCACGGCTAATTTTTTGTATTTTTAGTAGGGACGGGTTTTCACCGTGTTAGCCAGGATGGTCTCCATCTCCTGACCTCGTGATCCACCCGCCTCGGCCTCCCAAAGTGCTGGGATTACAGGCGTGAGCCACTGCGCCCGGCTACAATATCTTATAAGCAGCCACTATTCTCTTTATAAAATGTGTGTGTATATGTATAGTTATTTGGGATATTCAGGAAGATACAAAAATATATCTTACACTCTAAAATTGTGTTCACATAATTGTATTCTATTTTTTGAGAAGAAATTAAGTTTAATTTTTCACCCTTTTACTATTTCCAATATTAAAATATACTTAAGGCCCGGTGCAGTGGCTCACACCTGTAATCCCAGCACTTTGGGAGACCAAGGCAGGTGGGTGACTTGAGCTCAGGAGTTTGAGACCAGCCTGGGCAACATGGCATAACCCCGTCTCTATGAAAAAATACACAAATTAGCCAGGCATGGTAGGGTGTGCCTGTAATCCTGTAGTCCCAGGTACTTGCGGGGCTGAGGTGGGAGGATCACTTGAGCCCAGGAGGTGAAGGCTGCAGTGAGTAGTGACTGCATCACTGCACTCTAGCCTGGATAAGAGAATGAGACCTTGTCTCCTCTCAAAAACAAAACAAAACAAAACAAAACAAAACAAAACAAAAACCCTTAATGTAATAATTTTTACCAATTAGGTGTCACATCTCAGGAATTCAGTAATATATTTTGATAAAACAAATGTTCAAGATATAGATTTTGATATCAATAATTAATGATTTTTATTGAGTTTTTTGGCTTAATATATATTTCTGATAGAATTATCTTTTCAAGTTTAATGTATGGCTTATGCTACTGATCTAGCTATACATAGTGATGATTCCACTGGATAACAGAGTCTTATTTTAGATATCTACAAATTTTGATATGTACTTTACAGATCAAGCCCTAGTATGCATTAATCAAGCTGTAGACATTAGAAGCTCTAAGAGTTTTATTCTTTATTAATCAATATACACTTTTTGCATTTTCAGAAATATATGTTAAAACTTTCTACTTACCTCTCTAATTTCAAACCTTAAATTCCATGAATTATTTCAGAATTTTCAAGATTACAGCATTGAAAAATTTGATTGATACTTAATTATATTGTATCACAAACCATATAAAATTATTCATTTAATTTTATTCTCAGTAATAGGGAGAAAATAAGTGTCATATTTTGGACACTTGATTCTTAATGAGATAAAATATAGATTCCAGATGGTCACATTATATAATTAGATGTTTATGAGTTTCCTAATGCTTAGGTCACTTTCCTAGGAAATCTTCAAAAAATGTCCCTTCCTTAGCTGTGTGAGTTGGGTTAAAAACATATCTTCTGCTCTCAGCTTCATTATTTGCAAAACTGGAAATCTCTTTGCACTCAGTAAATGCTGTGAAGTCTACAAAATAGATTAATAAGTAGAAATTTTCCCCAGAACCACTGCTCTGAACTGTAGCTTTTTATAAATGTTCACTATAGAGAATAGCATAAGACATCTCTATTTATCTATCTATCTATCTATCTATCTATCTATCTATCTATCTATCATCTATCTATGATCTACCACTCTATTAATAATTTATCTATCTATTCAATCAACTACTTACCTATTTATTGATCTGTATTATACTTTTCCAATACAGCATCATGCTCAGGAAAATGCTGATAGTATATTATTAATCTTTCCTTTCTCTCAAATGACAACTTAATATACATCTCTGCATCTATTCTTGGACCTGTTGTTGTGGTCAACAGAGGTTATATAGTTTATATAGACTCTCAACAGATGATATGTACCCTATTCTGCATTAAAATCAATGAGCTTAGGAGTTTAGATGGTACTTAAGAGTTAAGCTTATGTACCCAAACTCTCAAAGTAGCTGACCAGTACGCCTCCAAATTCTTAAGGTCATCAAAAACAAGTAGACTTAATATTTTTATCCCTATCATAATGCCATTTCTACTTAAAAAAAAATAAATACTTGTTCCTTTTTAAATTTTATTTAAAATTAATTTTTAATTTTTTTAATTAACAAAAACTCTATGTAACTGAGTGCAAGATTGGCTGCTTACAGCTTGTAAAGCCAACAACAACAACAAAAAAGATGCAGGGAAAGGAAAATGACTTTATTCCAAAAGCTAGCAGTTGGGGAAATGACCAAGCTCATGCCTTAAAGAAACCATTTCAGATTTTGGACTGAGTGCGTGGTCTAAGCAAGGAAATTTGACATGAGGGGAATGCAGGAGTGGCGAGGAGGTGCCAGTCTACATATCCTGTTCTGACAACTATCTTGAGTTATTTTCCCATCTGGTGTCGGGTTTGACACAATCAGGTACAGCCTGTGTGTAAAAATTAATTGTAATCTTCAGTTAATCTCCAGGAGAATTCCAAAGTTGCCTAGATTGTCTCAAGAGTCAGTCCTTGGAACTTCTCAGCGATCATTAATTAGATAAGGAAAACATTGTACAAGGGCATGTCTGGTGGAAAAAGGAGAGCAGAGGCTAATACATGACTAAGAACAAAACAAAAACAATGAACAAAGAAGAGAGTTTTAAAAATAGGATATTCTGATATGTATATATTTATTGAGTACAACATGATGTTTTGAAGTATGTGTACATTGTGGAATGGCTTGATAGAGCTAACTAACATATGCATTCATTACCTCACACTCATCATTTTTGAAAGTGAGAATACTTAAAATGTACTCTCTTAGCTATTTTCAAACTACAGTACATTGTCATTTACTATAGTCACCATTTTGTACAATAATCTCTTGGATTTATTCCTCCTGTCTATCTGAAATTCTGTAACCTTTGACCAACATATTCCCAACTCCCCGCCCTCCCAGCCCCTGTTAACCATCACTCTACTCTCTATTTCTATGAAATCAGATTTTTCATAGATTCCACATTGACAACATGGATGAATCTGGAGGACATTATGTTAAGGGAAATCAGCCAGGTACAAAAACAAAAAATTTACTTGCTTCTTCACAAAATTACTTGGCAAATAATTCTGCTTAAAAATGATCTAGAAATATGACAATGGGCAGTGTAACTGTTTTATTTTTATTTATTTATTTATTTTTTTATGAGATGGAGTCTCACTCTGTAACCCAAGCTGGAGTGCAGTGGCGCGATCTCGGATCACTGTAAACTCAGCCTCCCGGGTTCACGCCATTCTCCTGCCTCAGCCTCCAGAGTTGCTGGGACTACAGGCGCCTGCCACCACACCTGGCTAATTTTTTGTATTTTTAGTAGAGGCAGGGTTTCACTGTGTTAGCCAGGATGGTCTCGATTTCAAGCCAAGGAAATATTTTCTGAATTTCCATTTGCATATCTTTCACTGATATGTATCTATTCTAATATCTTCCCTGGACAAGAATGATTGTAATTTTTTTCCCCCTGCTATCGTGTAAAACATCCTTGTACTGTCAATGGACAGTTTAGTTATCCAACAGGTTCCAGCAAAGGAACTACTTTATCTGCAAGCAACCATAATTTAGTTCTGCTTTATTAGTGTCTTTATCTGAAACATACAGTAAAATGGTCTTCTTTTGAAGCCATTAAAACGTGACTATTCCATTATGTAACTACAAGTTATATCTTGAATGCTTACTAGTACTTACAATTAAATAAATATTTATTTATTTATTTAAAATAAATCCTAATATAATTTGTTTACATTACTGTCTTATGGTGGTTATTTATTAAAATAAATGACTTGATTACACAAATATTTGAGATTGCTAAAAGTGATATTGAGGAAGACATTTAACTATTTGTTTTTCCAACATCCAAGGCTGAAATTGAAGAGGCTAAAGACTACATTCTGATAAAATACTGATGCTAAAGCTATTTGTCATCCCTGCTTCCTTACTTAGTACCTCAATTTCTCTTCATGCAATCTCACAATAATTATGCCTTTTTTTACTATGTTTCTTATGAGTTTTTCCTTATTGTTTCCCATGCTACTTTTGATAAATTTCTTTTGGTTTCTGTATAGTTTAGCATGTAATTGATCACACATACATCATATTTTGTGGATAAGCCACTCCGTATACTAAGGGTTAGCATGATCTAACACAGTGTATATATGTGGAAGGATTTTCATTGTATGACTGGTGGGCATGGCAGGTATTTTTGCACTTTTATAATACCATTATAAACAAACCTATAAAAACAAGTGAATTCACAATAAACACATTGATTACAATGTTTAAAATTTCTTGCAAGCTTTGTGGGGCTTTTTTCTCCTACAATTTGTTTGTGCTCTTAATTATCTTATTTAGAACTGCATGGTACAGATAAAAGCGGTGAGTTTGGTGAGTGAGAGAACTATTTAGTCTCTGTGATGAGAGACGTGTCAAGTATTTCTACCTGTTGTGGAATAATAATAACTAGAAAAATTCTAATAATAATAATAGTCATAAGTAGCATGCTTTAAAAATTCTACCTCAGTGAAAACAAGTATAAATAAATTCTGTTAAAGAAATTATAACTATAAATGAGGGAAATAATACTGTTACACAGAAAATTAGGAACTGCAACAGAATGTTTATTATGTGGGATCTAAACAGTAAAAGCAATGGTGTAGAAAGTAAAAGTTGTAGTGGAGGGAAAGGGGGGAAGACATTTACCTTTTATTGTCAATTTACCTCTATGTCCACATTAGATCTGTCACATATTTTACCAGCAATTGATTATTTTTATCTAATTCATAGAGTTATTTGCATAGATTTGTCCATTGATAAGTATTAAAGATGGTATTAAAGATAGATATTAGAGATAGTATCTCTAAAAAAGATACTAAAGTAAGAAAATTTTTCTTCACTGGGCTTTTCCACAGTTGACAACAAATAAAATTAGTAAAATACCATATTGTCAAAAAAAATTGAACATTCATTTGCCTATGTGAAAAGGCAAAAGTACTTGTGTATTAATCATATGATTTTACTTCTCTTCCTTGTGTGCCCTTCCTAAACTTCCTAGTTATCTGTTCTATTTTATTCATCCACACAATAATTTTTAATTCAGCCAGCATTTCGTTTTCTCGCTAGTCTATTTTTCATGTTTAAATTCTTATAATTAAGTATTTTTTTTAAATATTTCAGCATTGCTTGTTAGTTATGATGCACACCTCTTACAACTTTAGGAACATGGCAGATTTTTAACAAAAATATATTGAATAAATCACACAATTACAAGTAAATTACATCACACAATTACAAGTAAACACAATGTGGCAGTATTCCTAAAACAGTAGTACCCCAACAGTAGAGTTTTCTACTATCAGGAAGCCTACTTTTCTTATCCATTTCATGTATTTTAAAAATTGTTCATAAGTTGTCTGAAATAATTTTAACATTTGAATGAGATTTTTAAATGTCTGGCACCAAAGAACTTATACAAATGTGATACTTTAACCTAAATATACTACACCTACAGGACACAATAGTTAAATACAATTTCAAAATAGAATTATACTTACTGACCATAGAAATCCAATCAAAGAGAAGCAGTGCTTGAAATGAATCAATACCATAGAGGGGAGAGAGAGAAAGGAAGCATAATTTTTCATCCCAATATGTACATATTGCAAGCTTTGTGGGGCTTTGTCATTAATGTATGCCATTGCAGTTATGAAGTTCTTACACACACACACACACACACACACACACACACACGTATAATTCCCTAATAACTCAAACTGGAACATTTTCCAGCAAGTAAAGAAGGATGGTCAAGCAATAAGGTATTTAAATCTGAGCAGCTGGGAAGACCCAGGAGAAAGTAGTAATCTTTATAGCCAGCCTTTGGTTAAATTGCAGCGTGAAACAGATTTATTTGGAATGTCTTAAACTCTAAAGTTGGACAACCTTTGTTAAACTCTGGAGAGGACAATATTTTATTTTGAGCCTAACAAATTAAAGATCAACCTGGGCCATCTGGGTCTATAATAAGAACAAATAGCACAAGCATGGTTAGCAAATATCATAGCGTGGTTAAAGGGATGTTGCAAACATAGCTGTCTATAGATGCTGTAATTTACAGACATTTTCTATTTCCTCTGATAATAAATTTAATTTATTCTTTTGGCCCTTTATTTTGAATAATTTTTCTCCCATTTCATCAATACATTTCCAAGGAGTACAGAATCATTAAAGTAAGGTAGATGAAGTTCAGGGGTATGACACACTGTAGGTAAAACAATTTCAATATCTCGTAAATTTGCTACATATAGTTTTCCCTCCTAGATTTATTAGTTAACAAATAAAAGTTATTCAAGTGAATTATAAATTTTCTATTTTTAGTTTAATCATTGTCTAGAAGATTAGCTAGGAAGGATTTTTAAATAATGATTACAGGAATTTTTAGTGACATAACACTAATCACATGTAAAACGTCCAGAAAGAATATCTATTTTAAATTGCACCAAAAAGTCACATTTGGTTTACTCTCTCTCTTTGCACTAGCAGTATTTTATTTTTCTCTTTTAGGTCAAATATTTCATTCTCATTGGCAATTCAAACTAAGGTGTGAGTGTAAAGACGAAAATGAGATACAAAGAAATTTCATTTTGACAACAGCAAATTGATAATGAGTAGCTCATGCTTCATGGGAAACTATCATCTTCTGTCTCAATGATTTTCAAGTATAGCTAATACTTCTATATTTCAAGTATAGCTAACACTGCTACTTAATGATATTTGGAAATTGTTGAGGACATTTCTGATTGCTGTAGACATAGCAGTGCTACTGGTGGGTAGAGTATAGATGGCAGGGATGTTTAAATCCTGCCTTGTGTAGGGGTAGTGTCAAATGTCAAATGTCAAACTATGAAGGTGGTTCCTGGTGATATTCACTTTGTAAAAAAATATCCTTTATTTATTTCTTTTGTTTTTCTTTTTTTTAATACTTTAATTTCTGAGATACACGTGCATAACATGCAGGTTTGTTACATAGATATACATGTGCCTTGGTGGTTTGCTGCATCCATCAACCCATCATCTACATTAGGTATTTTTCCTAATGCTAGCCCTCACCTTGCCCCCACCCTCCGACAAGCCCCTGTGTGTGATGTTCCCTCACTGTGCCCATATGTTCTCATTGTTCAACTCCCACTTATGAGTGAAAACATGCAGTGTTTGATTTCCTGTCCCTGTGTTAGTTTGCTGGGAATGATGGTTTCCAGCTACATCCATGACCCTGCAAAAGACATGAACTCACTTTTTTTATGGCTGCATCTTATTTCATGGTGCATATATGCCACATTTGCTTTATCCAGTCTAACATTGATGGACATTTGAGTTGGTTCCAAGTATTTGCTGTTGTGAATAATAAACATGCATGTGCATGTGTCTTTATAGTAGAATGATTTATAATCCTTTGGGTATGTACCCAGTAATGGGATTTCTGGGTCAGATGATATTTCTGGTTCTAGATCCTTGAGGAATCGCCATACTGTCTTCCACAATGGTTGAACTAATTTACACTCCCACCAACAGTGTTAAACTGTTCCTATTTCTCCTCATTCTTACCAGCATCTGTTTCTCCTGACTTTTTATTGATCACCATTCTAACTGACGTGTGATGGTATCTTATTGTGGTTTTGATTAGAATTTCTCTAATGACCTGTGATGATGAGTTTTTTTTTCCATAAGTTTGTTGGCCACATAAATGTCTTCTTTTGAGAAGTGTCTGTTCATATTCTTTGCCCACTTTTAATGGGGTTGTTTCTTTTCTTGTAAATTTGTATAAGTTCTTTGTAGATTCTGGATATTAGCCCTTTGTCAGATGGATAGATTGCAAACATTTTCTCCCATTCTGAAGGTTGCCTGTTCACTCTGATGATAGTTTATTTTGCTGTATAGAAGCTCTTTAGTTTAATTAGATCCCGTTTGTTAATTTTGGCTTTTGTTGCAGTTGCTTTTGGTGTTTTAGTCATGAAGTCTTTGCCCATGCCTATGGTTTTCTTCTAGGGTTTTTATAGTTTTAGGTCTCACATTTAAACCTTTAATTCATCTGGAGTTAATTTTTGTATAAGGTGTAAGGGAGGGATCCAGTGTCCGTTTTCTTGATATGACTAGCCAGTTTTCCCAACATCATTTATTAAATAGAGAATTCTTTCACCATTGCTTGTTTTTGCCAGGTTTGTCAAAGATCAAATTGTTGTAGATGTGTGGTGTTATTTCTGAGGTCTCTGTTCTGTTCCATTGGTCTATATATTTATTTTGGTACCAGTACTATGCTGTTTTGCTTACTGTAACCTTGTAATATAGTTTGAAGTCAAGTAGCATGATGCCTCCAACTTTGTTCTCTTTGCTTAAGATTGTCTTGGCTATAAGGGCTCTTTTTGGTTCCATATGAAATTTAAAGTCTTTTTTTCTAATTCTATGAAGAAACTCAATGGTAGCTTGATGGGAATAGCATTGAATCTATAAATTACTTTAGGCAGTATGTCCATTTTCATAGTATTGATTCTTCCTATCCATAAGCAAGAAATATTTTTTCCATTTTTTTGTGTCCTCTCTCATTTTCTTGAGCAATGGTTTGTAGATATCTTTGAAGAGGTCCTTCACATCTCTTTTAAGTTGTATTCCTAGGTGCTTTATTCTCTTCACAGCAATTGTGAATGGGAATTTGCTCATGATTTGGCTCTCAGTTTTTCCATTATTGGTGAATAGGAATCTTGTGATTTTTGCACACTGATTTTGTATCCTGAGACTTTGCTGAAGTTGCTTATCAGGTTAAGGAATTTTTGGGCTGAGACCATGGGGTTTTCTAAATATACAATCATGTCATCTGCAAACAGAGATAATTTGACTTCCTCTCTTCCTATTTGAATACACTTTATTTCTTTCTCTTCCATGATTGCCCTGGGTGGAACTTCCAATACTATGTTGAATAGGTGTGGTGAGAGAGGACATCCTTGTCTTGTGCCAGATTTCAAAGGGAATGCTTCCAGCTTTTGCTTATTCAGTATGATATTGGCTGTGGGTTTGTCAAAAATAGCTCTTATTATTTTGAGATATGGCCCATTGATATCTACTTTATTGAGTGTTTTTAGCGTGAAGGGGTGTTGAATTTCATCAAAGGCCTTTTCTGCATCTATTGGGATAATCATGTGGTTTTTGTCAATGGTTCTGTTTATGTGATGGATTACATTTACTGATTTGTGTCATGTTGAACCAGCCTTGCATGCCAAGAATGAAGCCAACTTCATTATGATGGATAAGCTTTTTAATGTGTTGCTGGATTCAATTTGCCAGTAGTTTATTGAGGATTTTCACATCAATGTTCATCAGGGACATTGGCCTGAAATTTTCTTTGTGTGTGTGTGTGTTCTGCCAGGTTTTGTTATCAGGATGATACTGGCCTCATAAAATGAGTTAGGGAGGAGTCCCTCTTTTTCTATTATTTGGAATAGTTTTAGGAGTAATGGTACTAGCTCCTCTTTTTACCTCTGGTAGAATTCAGCTGTGAATCCATCTGGTCCTGGGCTTTTTTGGTTGGCAGGCTATTAATTATTGCCTCAATTTCTGAACTTGTTATTGGTCTGTTCAGGGATTCAACTTCTTCCTGGTTTAGTCTTGGGAGGGTGTATGTGTCCAGGAATTTATCCATTTCTTCTAGATTTTCTAGTTTGTTTGTATAGAGGTGTTACAGTATTCTCTGATGGTAGTATGTATTTCTGTGGGATCAGTGGTGATATCCCCTTTATCATTTTTTATTGTGCCTATTTGATTCTTTTCTCTTTTCTTCTTCATCCGTCTGGGTAGCTGTCTATCTATTTTGTTAATCTCTTCAAAAACCAGCTCCTGGTTTCTTTGATTTTTTGAAGGGTTTTTCGTGTCTCTATCTGCTTCAGTTCTACTGTGATCTTAGTTATTTCTTGCCTTCTACTAACTTTTGAATTTGTTTGCACTTGCTTCTCTAGTTCTTTTAATTGTGATGTTAGGGTGTTGATTTGAGATCTTTCTAGTTTCTGATGTGTGCATTTAGTGCTATAAATTTCCCTCCAAACACTGCTTTAGGTATGTCCCAGAGATTCCAGTACGTTGTGTCTTTGTTCTTATTGGTTTCAAATAACTTCTTTATTTCTGCCTTAATTTTGTTATTTACAGAGTAGTCATTCAAGAGCAGGTTGTTCAGTTTCCATGTAGTTGTGCACTTTTGAGTGAGTTTCTTAATCCTGAGTTCTAATTTGATTGCACTGCGCTCTGATAAAGTGTTTGCTATGATTTCCATTTTTTTGGATTTGCTGAGGAGTGTTTTACTTCCAATTATATGATCAATTTAGAATAAGTGCTATGTGGTGTTGTTAAGAATGTATATTCTGTTGATTTGGAATGGAGAGTTCTGAAGGTGTCTATGAGGTCTGCAAGGTCCAGAGCTGAGTTCAAGTCCTGAATATCCTTGTTAATTTTCTATCTTGTTGATCTAATACGGACAGTGAATCGTTAATGTCTCCCACTATTATTGTGTGGGAGTCTAATTCTCTTTGTAGCTCTCTAAGTACTTGCTTCATGAATCTGGTGCTCCTGTACTGGGTGCATGTATATTTAGGATAGTTAGCTCTTCTTATTTAATTGATTCTTTTACCATTATATAATGACTTTCTTTGTCTGTTTTGATCTTTGTTGGTTTAAAGTCTGTTTTATCAGAGACTAGGTTTGCAACCCCTACTTTTTTTTTACCTTTCATTTGCTTGGTAAATATTCCTCCATCCCTTTATTTTGAGCCTATGTGTGTCCCTGCACGTGAGATAGGTCTCCTGAATACAGCACAATGATGGGTCTTGACTCTTTATCCAATTTGCCAGTCTGCGTTTTTTAATTCAGTCATTTAGCCCATTTACATTTAAGGTTAATATTGTTATGTATGAATTCGATCCTGTCATTATAATGCTAGATGGTTATTTTGCCCATTAGTAGATGCACAAGGTTATCAACACATTTTTCTAACATGGTTGTTGATGACTCTAATACTTTTCAGTGTTTATCTTAATGTTGTTTCTTTGCTTTGCTAGCAAAATGACTCTATGCACTTTTTTCAAATCTCATACCATTGAGATGTAAATTAATGTTGTTTGTTAATTTATTTTATAGTAATAATACTCTCAATTGATTTGGTTAAACAATATTTTAATTTTGCACAAAATATATATCTTTTTCTCTAATGACTGAGATGAAATTTGCTTTTATCATTCGACTTAAAATTTATGAAATATTTGTAGTCATATGAGTTTCAAACTCACATAATTTAATTAATTTTTGACATGCTTCTGTTGTTTCAATATATTTAATTGCATTGTTGGATCATAATATGTTTGTGACATTGGGTAAGTGGAAATAAACATTACCTAACATTTTGCATAAAGTGCCTATCATGCAGTTTCATTAAACATTTGTTTTGTAATGTAAACATTTCTACTTATGTAAATAAAAGATGCAACAAATATAAAGACATTGTAAACAACATTTTTAGATAGTATATTATTATCAATTAGAATTCATCTAGTGATTTTGTACAAATGTTTTTAGAAATATGATTAATTGTTGCTCTTGACTTATGGGAAAAAGCTCAAAATATAGATGCAATTGACATATGCAAATCTTCTTCGTAATTAAAAATAATATTGTATCTCCTAATTTATGCATGTACAGCTTCTGTTATGTCTTCTTTTTAACTTTTGTAAACCAAAAAGTATCTGAGACAAGTTTCAATCAATTTAGAAGTTTATATTACCAAGGTTAAGGACATGCCTGTGGCACAGCCTCAGGAGGGCCTGAGAATATGTGCTAAAGTGGGTGGGTTACAGCATGATCTTGTACATTTATTGGAACAGATGCTGCATGCAGACATCAATTGATATATGTAAGGTATACATTGGTTTGGTCCAGAAACGTGAAATAACTTGAAGCAGGAGCTTCTAGGTCATAGGTAGATTCAAATATTTTCTGTTTGGCAAATGGTTGAAAGAGTTAAATTATTATATCAAGGCTTGGAATCAGTATAAAGGGATGTCTGGGTTAAGGTAAGAGGTTATGGATATCAAGGTTCTTATTACACAAAGACTTCAAGTAGCAGGCTTCAAAGAGAATAGATTGTAAATGTTTGTTAGATGTAAAAAGGTGCCAGACTCTTAATTATTCTTAATTATTACTCTTAATTATTCTCTCCTAGCTCAGGAGAAAGGCCTGAAAAGGGAAGTAGAATTTTCAGTGAATGTAGACAACTTTGCAGTGACATTTAAAAATATCTCAAGGAAATGTATTTTGGTGTAAAATACTTTGATTTCTTTCAGGACCTACTGCCTGTCACGTGATGTATCTTACTGCACGAAGAGTGGGCTTGGTCAGTCATAGATCTTTATTTTAATGTTAATGTTGGTCAGTTGTGCCCGTATTGAAGGAAAAAAAAAAAAAAAAAAAAAAGCATTTAACGAGGCATGTCCACACTCCTTTCCCATCATGACCTCAGGTAGTTTTTCAGGTTTACTTGAATGCCTTTGGCTGAGAGCGGGGGATCCATTCAACTGGTCGGTGACTTATAATTTTATTTTTGTTCTACACTTTAACATTACCATCAAGAAAGTGGAAGATAATGAAAAATAATGTTTATTGAACTGTTTACCAGGTCTTCTGCAAATCACAGAAGTAAGATAATTTGCCCAAGTTCACAGAGCTAGTAATTACATAATGTACCCTATTCAGAGGGATATGAACTAAACTGTTATTTGATGTAATATTTATCATTCTTTTTATGACATCTGGTTAGTATGCTTTTGATGGCATTTGATTCCTGGATCTAACTGAACCTGAACTCAGTTTAATTCCATGATCTTCATGTATTTTTTATGTGTCTCTATTGCTACACAGTAGTCTGAGTTTTAAAAATAATTTCATACTTGCATGAAAAATTTTATATTTTTACTTTATTGTCTTTTATCTTGGCAATTGCATTAAATCCAAATTTGTGTATTTGAAGACACGTTTAAAAATAATTGTAGATTAATCCAAAGTCATTTCTTATAACTCAAGTATGTTCTAGTAATTTTTGTAAGATTTTCTAGTAATTGTCTCAATAAATATTTAAAAAATACTAATTTGTCACTCATTCTTTCACCTGATTTGTTTTTTAATGTCTTAAGACTATTCCTTACTGATACCCATCCAAATATTATCCTTTTTAAAGTTTTATTTTAGCACTTTTTCTATTAATTTTTCCTGGGGTGTCTTATCCATTGTTGATTTCCATATTTATAAATGTTGATTTTTTTTACATTGCATTTTACCTTAATATTTACTTCACCATTTAATATTGGCATTTTAAAAGTTTTAGTTCATATGAATTTTTTTCTGACAGTTCATTTTCTAATATCTATTAGGTATAAAAATATTACATAAAAAACAAATGATGATGTGAATATTTAATATTTTTTAAGGTAACATGTTCACATGAAACACTCATAGTTTAATTTCTATATTAGTATACTTGAAATAATTTTTTAAATTACATATCACAGATATTTGAATCTCAATAAACTCTTATCCTCAATTTCCTAGTATGTAACTGAGGTGCTATCAAGAGAAGTAAAAATTGAAAGTCCTCTCTTCTGATTATGAGTATTATATATGGAATACTGTATCATGAATTATGGTGTTATATCAATCTGCTAAATATTATACTATTGGTATATAAGCATTAAATATGAATTAGCCAGATTGCCTGCTTTAATAAAGAGAAATTATAATTTTATATAAATGGAGGGAACAGTGCAATAATAATCACAAAAGTCATGACTGCTAAGCCCTGTGGAGAAATTAGCATAAGAAAAATGCATGACAGATAAATGAATATGCATTGGCATATCCCATATTGAATATCCCTTGTCAACGTTTCAAACAGAATATAAAGCCTCATTTTAGAGGGCCCAGAGTGTGTGAAGGCTTTTGCCAATAATGCTATATGTGTCAATCCAGCCATCTCCATAATTTCAGGTTTTAATCAACCGCTCATGAATATGTTGTTTTGCATGTACAGACATAATTTTAGTAAGGCCATAATTTCAGGTACCCATGAAGGGTAATTTTGTTATCTTTTATTTTTCCTGAGGACATAACAAAATTTGTTCTTAGGCTTCACTGAAATAAAGCAATTTGATAATTATAAAAATACTTCAGGTATCACTCCCAGTGCAATCCCACGAGTTGATGGGTGCTGACGAGTTGATGGGTGCAGCACACCAACATGGCACAAGTATACATATGTAACAAACCTGCATGTTATGCACATGTACCCTAGAACTTAAAGTATAATAATAATAAAAAATAAATAAATAAAATAAAATAAATGCATCATTTGGTAGTACTCAAAAAAATACTTAAGTGTCTCATTTTAATATCAATATATGTATATATATATGCACATGTATGCATAAATACTAACTAATGATATGAAAAGTTTGGCATGCCTATTCAGATACTCAGATTTAAAGACCAGCCTCGTTTTACATTTTAGGAGTCCCTGTATTTTGCTTTGTTTTTTAATAAGTGTAGAATCATTTAGATTCTAGTCCTCCCTTTACATGTTCTTTCCAAACAGAACAGTCAATGCTTAACTACTCTGTGTAATGCTTTTTTGTGCAACATATTACCTATAGCACAATATGAAGCCCAGAGCCAAAATAGTATGCAGTAAATTGGAAAATTTGGGCATTGTTAGTACGGTAATTTCTCTGGGGTTAAAATTAGTCAAGTTGCTATCAGTGGCAGGTATCCGAGTTATTGGCAGTAAATCTGTACATGTCTGCAGCAACCTCAATTATATCCTCCTCAGAAGAAATATTTGACTGAAAGGCATAAAGCAGAAGAAAAAACTGAGGCAAGTTTTAGAACAGAAGTGAAAATGTGTTGAAAAGCTTTAGAGCAGGAATAAAAGGAAGGAAAGTCCACTTGGAAGAGGCTCAAGCAGCGACTTGAAGCGCGAGTTGGGGTTTGACCTTTTTGAGTTGGGGTTTTATACGTTGATATACTTCTGGGGTCTTGCATCCCTTCTTCCTTGATTGTTCCCTTGGGAGTGGTTTGTCCATATGCGCAATGGCCTGTGAGCGCTTTGGAGGGGAGCATGCGCAGTGTGTTTACTGGAGTTGTACGCATGCTCACCTGAGGCATCCTTCCCTTTGCAGGTGGAATATCACTGTACGGTCATACATCGGTTAAACTCCACCATTTTGCCTCTTAGTGGACATGTGTGAGCCCACTCGCCCAACTCCTTGTATCTTATCAGGAAGCCGATGATCATCGGTTTCAGATTTTTTTTTCTATGTAGAAGGAGACTGCCTTTCTACAGAGTTGGCTGCAACCTATTATTATTTTAGAGAAACAGTTAACAACTTCCAGACCATCACCCGATCATCGCCTGAAATTCCTGGTTGTTAGTTGGGGTGGGGAGCTTTTCCTGCCCTGCTCATATCTGCCTATCTACTACAACAAAGTTAAGCCACTTACATTTATAATTATTAAGAAAATCGTTGCCTCCACTGCAACAAAGTTAGGCCACTTACATTTATAATTATTAAGAAAATCGTTGCCTTGTATTAAAGCAAGTTATTCAATTATAATTTTGTACAAGTTCCTCTAGACAGCCTAAAATGAACTTAAATAGAACCTGGCACAATAAATTTTGGTTGAATGAATTAATAATATATTATTTTTCATCAAATTATGACAAAGGACTCCTCTAAAACAGGCATATGGCTGGCTGCATTAGAGTTAAAACCCTGTCACCAAGAAGAACATTTAATCAAGACTTGGTCTATTGGATTACTTTAAACTCAGATTAGAATGATTGGCTCAGAGGTAGGCAGCACAGAGACCTAAGTATAATCTTTCAAAAAATATATATTCTCTAAAATCATGACAATAATTTCACTACTTTGTATTACCAAATTATATTTTAAAATAAATTCAATGGTTCTTTGGTGGATGATAGGTAGGTAGATAGATAGATAGATAGATAGATAGATAGATAGATAGAATGATTAGATAGATAGATAGGTAGGTAGATAGGTAGATAGATGACAGATAGATATAAATGAATACCATTCTGTAAATATTTGTTCTATATCTTCTTTGTGTTATATACTATTCTATTACACTCACATGACATGCACCAAGTTGACAATGCCACTTTCTAAATGGGGAAGAAATAGTATAAAAACAAATACAAATATTTAGACTATTTTAGAACATAATATCATCCTGATTTCTGATTGTTTCTTATATAGGAAAAAAATCAATATTCATGAATAAACAACAGATAAATACGACCATATTACAATGAAGAACTTAGTGTTGACCAGTAAATAATTTTAAGCAAAATAAATAGGACAGCCAAAAAAAAAAAAAAAATGGGAAGAATATATTAGCAAAACATATACCTAAAAAATATATACCTAAAACATATACCTAAGAATATAAAACAAACTATCACGTGTTGATAAGCTAAAAACATGAGTAGAGAATGACCAAGAAACTCGAACAGTTAGTTAATTTACTAAAATGGAAATTTAGGTGGCAAGTAAGCAAGGGAAAAGGTGTTTGACTTTATTAGTAATCAGATAAACTTAAAAAAGGTGAAACAGAAGCATGCCCTTACAGGAGTGACTAAAACTTTAAGATTGACAATATCACATTCAATTGAACTTTTGTAAGTCACTAGTGAGAATAAATATTGATACAATCATTGTAGAACTATTTAGTTAATATTACTAATGCTAAACTACACATGATCTATCGTCCAGCAATTTCATTCTTAAGCATACATCTAACTGAAATCTATGCACATATATATCAGAAGACATGTATAAGAATATGCATAACTGCATTCTTAAAAAGAAGTGCAAACAGGAAAATAAAACAATAGCAACAACAGGAAAATACATGAATTGTGTTATATTAACTTATACAGTGACATAAAATATACGCTTGAAAATAGATGAGCTATATAGATAAATACAACCTGGATGAATTTTACAAACATAACACACATTGAAAGACACACAATACAAAATGACGTATATTGCGTAATACCATTTATACTAAGCTCAAACACAGGCAAAACTGAATCCACTCTTTAGGGATACATATTTAAGAAGGTAACCCTAAAATATGCAAAAACACAGTCAACATAAATTACAATATTGATCAAGTTTAGTAAGGAGAGAATTGGAGGTGGGGGCAAAGTAAATGGAGAATTCTTGATTGTTGATAATAATTTATACCATTAGCAGGGAGAAGTTTTTATAAGTATTCACATTACAAAAATTAAAGGTATATAATTACCTTTAATTTTTATACTCTTTCTGTATGTGACTTATAGTTAGGGTAAAACTTTCATATGTATTTTAAAAGTTATCTGCATTAATTATATTATTCAACTTATTTAATTAATTTACTCTCCAAGTAATTATTTGCTGAGCAGTGTTGCCCTGTGATAGATAACTTGTTCAATACCTATTTATAGAACAAATATTTTGGGGGATTTAGTATGACTGTCAAGTACTGTTGTATGTAATCAAGATTCAAAGGTTAAGTGAGAGTCTTTGTCTTCAGAGATTTCATAAATATACTTTTTGCATATTTTAGTGCTTAAAATGTATATAGTTTGATGATGTATTCTTTTTTCATGTAGTCCATTGCTAATGTAACTTTATTAAAATTATACTGATAAAATAAGATGAATCTTCTTGACCAATTCATTATTATTTACCCAGATTCAACATTATGTAAGCCAAATAAATGTTACTATTGTTTATGTGTTCATTTTCAATCTCATATCTGGTGTTTTGAAGAAATTTTCTCCAGTACAAAAAGATTGGAATGATCTCATATCTATTTTTCTCATGAAATGTTTATTTTGTCTGTAATCAAAAACATGTATATAGCAAAATTATCTTTTCTATATGTTACAGTTTTGGTGTAATAGTTACAAACAGTTTCTGAATATTATGTAAATTAGGACAGCATGAAGGACACTAGGAAATAAACTTTCTGATAAGATATATTTCAAATTACTTAATATCATTTCCACCTTCTTTTTTTATCCTCGCAAGGAAATGAGGATCTGTAAGAATGAACAGTTTCTCTTAGTTTTATATGGAACACATTTCATAATGGGGCACATTTAATAAATATTCTTTAAAATAATATTTAGAAAGTTTGAGTTCTCATTGCACTCCAACACAGAGAATAAAATCTTGATCAAGTTGCCATAATATTATGATTTTGAAATACAAATTTTTTTTTATATATCCATTAAAAATATTTGTTTGAACAGCAGTTTAACAAATTACTGATAATCTTCCACTGTTCTCTTTAAGAGTGGACGTAAGAAGAATACCAGCTTGATTTCTAGCTGAATTCACAATACATTATTAAAAACATCAGATTGCTTATATTTGATTAACAACAAAAGTCATAGCATTAAAAAAATCTAAGGATTTCTAAGTCAGATGGCTTGTGTGCTCATTTTAAAATTATTTTTTTTTCCAATATTTCTGGTGAAATATGCCCTAGAATAATGGAAGGATTCTATTGTTTTCAAAAGTTATAGAAGATGTTTGCACTGCTGAAACCTCAAGATATTTCCACTTGACATAGTATGTTTTTGAGGTTAAAATGTACAGTCAATCTCATTCTCATCATGTATTATTAACTCACTCTGAATAAATGTGGCACCATGGAGTTCGACACATATTTCGCTACTGGGAGGAGTGAGTTTTTCAGGAGACCCTGAGTATAGGGCTGTACTTTGAGATCCTTCCGGCTGCGTGAACATGTGGCCTAATCATGCCCAGAGAAACTTGAAAGAGATCTCCTGAGGACATCTAAAGAGGGATTGCTTATCCCCAAGAAAGAAACACAAGACATCCAGGGGTCCTCTCTCTGTCTGTGTCTAGAAATGGCACATACAACTACTTGAAACTGTAAGAGAAAATAACATTTGAATAAAAGCTTGCTGATGGCAGATGGATATTTTTCTACCAGTTTAATCTTCACCAAGTTTGTCTAATAATATTAATCTTTAAATCTACACCTTCTCTACTGTAAGTACTCCTTATATTCTCTTTATTGTGCCTAATTTGCCAATTTTGTTACTCTGACATACTAATTTAATTTTAGTTCCATTGCAAGAGAAATGGAAGCACATTTATTTACATTTTATTCACTTGTTTTTAAATATGTATGTATTGAATGCCTAGTATGTGCCAAGAACTCTTTTAGAAATAAAGAAAACAGAAAAGAAGAAAATATACATGAATATTAGTTCAGATCTCAATCTAGAAGTCACAAAAGTATTATGTGACTTAATCCCTTTTTAACTTTTATTTGAGATTTGTGGGCACATGTGAAGGTTTGTTACATAGGTAAACATGTGTCACAGGGGTTTGTTGTACGTGTTATTTCATCACCCAGGTATTAAGCCCATTACTCAATAGTTTTCCTGCTCCTATTCCTGCTCCCACCCTCCACCCCTCTCATAGACCTCAGTGTCTGTTGTTTCCTTATTTGTATTAATAAGTTCTTATCATTTAACTCCCATGTATCAATGACAACAGGCAATATTTGATTTTATGTTCCTGTGTTATTTTGCTAAGGAAAATAGCTTCCAGCTCCATCCATGTTTCCACAAAAGACACTATCTCATTTGTTTTTATGCCTGCATAGTATTCCACATTATAAATGTACCACAATTTCTTTACCCAATCTGTCATTGATGGACATTTAGATTGATTCCATGTCTATGTTATTATGAATAGTGCTGCAATGAACATTGACGTGCATGTGTCTTTATGGCAGAATGACTTACAATCCTTTGGGTAGATACCCAGTAATGGGATTTCTGGGTTGGATAGTAGTTCTGCTTTTTAAATTCTTTGAGGGATCACCATGCTGCTTTCCACAATGATTAAACTAACACTTCCACCAAAAATGTGTAAGAATTTCCTTTTCTCTGTAACCTCATCAGCATCTGTTATTTTTTTCACTTTTTAATAATAGCCATTCTGACTGATATGAGATGGTATTGCATTGTGGTTTTGATTTGCATTTCTCTAATGATCAGTGATATTGTGCTTTTTTTCATATGATTTTTGGCCGCATGTATGTCTTCTTTTGACAAGTGTCTGTTTATATCTTTTGAACACTTTCTACTAGGGTTGTTTTATCTCGTGTAAATTAGTTTAAGTTCTCTATAGATGCTGGATATTGGAACTTTGTCAGATGCATAGTTTGCAAATATTTTCTCCCATTCTGTAGGTTATCTATTTATTCTGTTGGTAATGTCTTTTTCTGTGTAGAAGCTCCTAAGTTTAATTAGATCCAACTTGTCAATTTTTGCTTTTGTTGTGATTGCTTTTGCTATCATTGTCATGACATTTTTGCCCATTACTATGTCCAGGATGGCATTGCCTAGGTTGTCTTCCATATTTTTATGGTTTTTGGTTTTACCTTTAATTTATCTTGAGTTGATTTTTGTCTATGGTGTAAGGAAGGGGACCAGCTTCAATCCTCTGAACATGGCTAGCCAGCCAATCCCAGCACCATTTTTTGTATAGGGAGTCTTTCCCCATTGCTTGTTTCTATCAGCTTTGTCAAGGATCAGATGGTCATAGATGTGTATCCTTATCTCTGGGCTGTCTATTTTGTTCCATTGGTCTATGTGCCTATTTTGTACCAGTACCATGCTGTAATTTAAAAGGTTACATTCTGTATTATCACACTCTGGCATTGGGGAAACATTTATACCTCTAATATATTAATTTTTTTTTCTCTTTTGATCAAGTCAATGTTGGGTAAAATGCTTTATAAGAATCCAACTAGAATTCAATCCAGGAAGTAGAATAAGGAACAAGCAAGTCTTCAAACTTAGGTTAAAATAATCAATAGAAGAGCAAACTGAAACATTTTAATGAGAAACGAAGTACAATATTTTAAAGCGGTCGGGCAAGGTGGCTCACATCTGTAATCCCAGCACTTTGAGAAGCCGAGGTGGGAGGATCACCTGAGGTCAGGAGTTTGAGACCAGCCTGGCTAACATGGTGAGACCCCATTTCTACTAAAAATACAAAAAATTAGCTGGGCATGGTGACACCGCCTCTATTCCCAGCTACACAGGAGGCTGAAGCAGGAGAATCACTTGAACCCGGGAGGCGAAGGTTGCAGTGAGCCAAGATCGTGCCACTACACTCCAGCTTGGGCAACAAGAGCAAAACTCCATCTGAAAAAATATATATATATATATATGTGTGTGTATATATATACACACACACACATATAATACATATATACATACAACATATAAATATAAATATCTTATATATACACATATAATATATAAATATAAATATAATATATATACACTAGAGTTCACCAAACCAAAAATGGGGACATTTGAGTTTTTTTCCTGATTTACTAGAAATAAAATTTCCAGAAAGTTGCCCTAGTATCAGATGATTTAATTTTGTATAAAATATTTATTATTTATTTCAGGTGTTAAGAAAATAAACAGGAATGCAGAATAAGGATTTTTTTTTTCCAAACTATAGAGAATTGTGTAAGTATAAAGCATTATCAAGAAAACTACCAGGAGGACAAGAGGAACTGTCTGATTTAGAGATAGCTATAAGTGAATCAATAAGAAAAATGTTAAATACATTCATCTATGAAAGTGACAAATTTTAGGCCTCATTAAAATTACTTCTAACCTATGAGGGAAAAAAACCCGTCTGTGCTACCATTTTCAATCGTCTAAAGTTCATGTACTCCAGTAATGAAGTCAGAGAGGAAGCTTCTGCTGTTGCTGCAGAGAGCTGGCTGTGTTCCTGATATAAACACTTGTAACCTTGCTCCATCTATTGAGGTGTGAGAAAATATATTCACAATTATATAACTTATTTCAGTGGAAGAAAGTTCATTTACACACCTCAAAGCTACTCCTCATTTCATTTGTTTCAGATATTGTTTTTTTCACACGGTGATGCAGAGTGTAGTAAAATAATCAAATGAAAAACTTCCAAATGAGATCAGTTAATAGAATTAGAGGCAGAAGTGTGATACATTAAGAATAGTAACAAGGAGTAGAATAGAGGAAAGATGCCAAGGGCAGTTATAAGGAATCCAAATAAAATCACCAAGAAATAAGTAAGATGAAGGATCAAAAACACAGGCACAAGAAGCAACAGGAGAGGGCATTGGGCATGGCTGATGAGAAAATGTTGGCCTAGTCTAATTAATTTTCATGAAGTGAACTTGTTCAGGCTTGAGGCTAATTTTAAAGGTTCTACAGTGCACTGGCATCCCTGGTGGTTCATATTTTTTACATTTTTCTAAATGTATGCATCCCATAAAGGCATACATCCTTAAACACACAAACTCTAACACTGGAGTTATGCCAGGGAATTTATATAGTCAGCACAATTGCTATTTTCATATTGATTTCTTCAGTTTTAATTGTTTATGGAGCATAAACAATGCTAAGAATTTTAGAGCTATAATAATATTTTAAATCATATAAAATACATTATTAGTATTTCCTAATTCAGTTGGCATATCATTAAGGACTCAAACATAATTTAAGCACCTTTAATGTACCTTTAAAATATTGTAATTGTAGCTTGTACAAAATAAAACTTAAATATATAGTGTTTTGAGTTCAGGTAGAAGAAAAAAAGTAGAAGACATGATAGCTAAATTCTATATTCTGAAGAAAAAATCAAAAGAATGTATAAATATAGAGTGTCAGAATGACAAAAAAATGAAATACCAACCACTTATTTAAAATTAAGTCTATTTCACTGAATATTATTTGTCTTTAGCACAACCAGAAAAGATACAGTGATACATAGTGACATGGAATAATGAGTATGACTTTAGGGATAGTAGTTATTGAAGGAATACATAAAATGTCCAAAAGTAATGGTAAAAATAGGAGGCTCCCAGTATAATGTATATTTGGAGATTATTTGGCCTATAAATGTTGGTTTCATGTCTTTTTATTTCTTACTTTTTTAACATATTAGTGTTAGATGGTAGAAGACAGATAACATGGCAAATAAGGTCTAAGAAAATTGAAGACACTGTAATCCAAAATGTTTTGTCAGGGATTTCTGTAAATTTATTTTACAATATTCTCTGTAGCTTTAATTTCCATGGATTAAAACTGTTGACTGGACTATCTATATACATGTTTTCATTTCCTCGTGTTTACTCTAATGAGTCACAAGGGCATCCTGGTTTAATAGTTTTACCAGCTATTAAAGACTTGATTGCTTCCTTTTCCATTTATTTTATTTTCCCCCTTAGTCCTTCTGGGATATGGCTCTCTAAACAATCTTCTATTACACGGTACCTTTTCCCTCTGGATGTGATTATTTTTAAACTGGTCAAAATTACATTTGCAAACTCTTTGTTACCTGAAGTTTTAATTTTTAAAATTGTTTTGTTTTGTTTTGCTATAAGGACATGTCACGTAGAATTTCAGAGGCTTAGCTTCATGTTTTTTTATGGAATTACTTTATGATTATATAACTAATGCCACTATTTGGAGAGTTTTAAAATAAGTTCAACATTACCCTTAATGTCATCATCAGTTTTACTATTTAAATCTCCCTAATCCTATCTTCCATATCTACAATTGCTACATATCTTCAGCAGTTTTGCTGGCTTTCAACAATTCTTTAGTTGAAATAGAGACTATTTAAATCCTATTTTAAGCTGGCGTCTGCAGGCTTAATTATTTTATTTTATCTGAATATAAAATCTACTTTTATTATTGAAAGGGCTTTCAATGATAATATATGAAATTCTATTTTCTATTAAGTTTAATATTTTTAATCAAGTAATGGGCTCATTTCATACACACATTCAGTCATTCCAATTCACGGTAAGAAGGGTAGTACACTTAAAGAAAACATGATGTTATACTTTTTTATAATTGAGAAGTATATCTACACATACACATAATATATATCTGTATACAGTGACTGAGAAATACATATATACATATATATCTACATATTAATGCATTTATATCTACATATTAATGCATTTGTAATACCCATACCAGCTTCAATCATTAACAATATGCAAATGAGTTTTAATTTTCTTTATAGAGTCCATGAGTACAGAACAAAAGAACTGGAAACAAAAGATCTAGGTTTTATTTTTATTACTCTAAGCTTATTTTCTTGAGTTGTTCTGAAGATAATTGAGTCACAGTTTTTAAAAATGCTTGGTAAACAGTCATATGCTGTATATATGTGATATTCTAATTAATAGAAACATGAATTTTAGAAAATATGTGTTTCATTGCAACAAAAATTAGCCCAGCCTGTATTCTAGGCCCTAACTTAATCTTACATGCATATGAGATCTTTAGACAAGCAATATGAAATATATGTATAAGTATTCTGCTAGGATCAAACAAATGAGAAATAAAACAAAATAATTTAGGGGAAAATTATTTTCTCCTAAATGCAATGTGCCCAGAAAACTTAAACAGATTGAAGAAAAAGTGTAATAACCTAACAGTTTTCTCTGGGTAATTAGAGATTTTCATTTTAATTATTTTTCTCTTAAAAGACAGAACATTTCTTTTAGACTAAAATGATATATGATAACAAAATATTTTGCTTTCTAGAATTATTTTTATCAAAGCCAAATGGTATACCAATAATAACCAGACTTCAAAGCTTCTGGAAGCACTCTGCAAAATAACAATGCAAACAAAAATATATACATAAAACCATGTATGAAATACTAAGGCATTGTTTACTATTTATTTTATACTTATAGATTACTTTGAGAAATAGTTTGCTCTTTGGCATTATTTCAGATATTTTATAAAACCATGCATAGATACTATCAGATAAGTAAAAGTAATATAATAACTCTATATAGTGTTGCTTAACAAAACAGTATAAATCAGCCTGTAAGGATAAGTATGGTATAGTATTTGCCAAGAGATGGTAATCATAATTATTCCCCTGAACTCTATGTCACTGCTCATATTTCCTGAAATGTAACAAAGATTTTATTGAAAATAGGAAGTTAGGTTGTAATTGTTATTTGCTGGTTGTATAGCTAAGCAATAGAAATGATTTTACTATACACCAAAGGATTTAGTTTAGAGAAAAAAATATATTTTAAATTTCTAGGTCCTCAAATCAGGTTCAAATAATAGCAGGGTTTACTGCAAAACATATGAGCAAGGTTATTACAAGAAAATCATATTATGTCCAGAAACTTCACCTTAGATCTGCCACATACTGGTAAAGATTCTCTCTGCTGTATATTTGAATTCATATAATAATAGTTAACACGAAAATAGGATTAGTATTGTGTATAGATAGCCTCCAATCTCCAGTCAATCCCTCATGTAGGCAGACTTCATGTAAGTCACTTTGAATGTTGATAAACAAAATAGAGGATACAGATATTTTATTATTGTTGGTGCAGCAGACTTATTAACCATAAAAGGCTGCTATATTGTGGGATACTGTCACAAAGTGAATAGTGAGAGTGCAGAATACATTCCCCAAGGTGAGAGATAGATTATCTTCCATTCCTTTGATTCTCAATGCTTATTGCTGTGTCAGGAAATTTTCCCTAATTTTTATTATTTTTTTCATGACCTAGAGTATTTTCCCCCTGCACCTTTTCATAACTTATTTCACAAATTTAAAATAAACTTTTCCTTAAGTCTCTATATCTTGTACTTTATATAATTCACATTTCTTCTCACTACCTGACATGTTATATGTGTATGTATATACAGTACACACATACATATAGACATAAGTACACACATGTTGTTATGGTTTAGATGTTTGTCACTTTCAAACTTCATCTTAAAATTTTTTAGTGATACAATTATCTGTGCATGTTTTTGGGGTACAAGTAATAATTTGCTACCTACATAGACTAAGAAATTATCAAGTCATGATAATTTCTACATAACTGTATCAAGTTATGTCTACATAACTGTATATTTGTATCATTTATCAACCTGTCTTTATCCCTTCCCCAAACCACACATACTTCCCAGTCACCAGTATCTATCATTCTACCTTCTATCTCCACGAGATCAACTTTTACCTCCCATATATGAATGAGAACGTATGATATTTGTCTTTCTATTCCTGGCTTATTTCACTTAACATAATGACTTCCAATCCCACTCATGTTGCTCCAAATGACATATTTCATTTTTAAGGCTCCTTAGCATTCCATGGTGTGTGTATCTGTGTGTATGTGCTTGTGTGTGTGGAGAGAGAAAGAGAGAGAGAACACGCGCTTTTTCTAATCTATTTATCTATCGATGGACACTTAGGTTGATTCCACATTATGCTATTGTGAATAGTGCTGCATGAGAGTGCAGGTATCCCTTTGATACACTGATTGACTTTCCTTTGGATAAATACCTGCAGTGGGATTGCGGGATAATATGATAATCCTATTTTCACTTTTATGCAAAATCTCCTTGCTATACTAGTTGACGTTTGATACCCAATGTTGGAGGTTAGCTCTAATAGGAACTGTTTGGTTCATGAAGGTAAATCTCTCATGAATAGAGTAATGACCTTTCTTGAGGGTTAGTGAGGTCTCACTCTACTAATTTTCTGCAGAGCTGGTTGTTAAAGAGAGCCTGCAACCTCCCCTCTCTCTTTTTTGCTTCCTCTCCTGCGTATAATCTCTTCACAAAGTGGCTCCCTTTTACTTTCCTCCATGAGTAGAATCACCCTGAGGCCCTTACCAGATGCAGATGTCCAATCTTGGAGTTTTAGCCGTCAGAATCATGAGTCAAATAAACCTTTTTCTTTATTAATTACTCAGCCTCAGATATTCTTTAATAACAACAAAAATGAAACACATATATACTTACATATACATACATGCATTCTTTTGAGTGTCTACCAGCAGAAATAAGGCTTCTGAACCACTAGTCCTCATAAGGACCCATTCTTTTACTCATTCAGCTCCTTATTTCCAGTCCCTCTAAGGATTCTTGTTGAATAGAAACTCTAGGAGTAGATGTTAAAATGTGAATGAATAAATGAATGAGTAGAACTGAGTGGAGTATAACACTTTATTCAATGGGACAAGAGGGAAACCTGTGTAGTTATCCTGAGAAAGCCTTCCACATTTCAGAATGGCTGATAAGAGGTGGGAGAAGGGCTGGTATGTCAGTAGTGGGGCATGCAGGATGTGAGCATGGGTAGAACTTAATTCTAGTCATTGCAGTTTAGGCTTTACATAATGCGATCTTAACAAATGGCAGTCAGTGAAAAATTAAGTAGAGCTATAGCACTGCAGATTTGCAATTCAGGAAGATCTCATTGCTAGAAGGTTAGATAGGAAATTATAGGTCGTGAAATTAAAGGCAGGGAATTAGTTAACAGAACATTGAACAATTGAAGCAAGAATTCATAAGAGCCTAAATTATGAGTCAAAAGGTGTAGTAAAAAACAGATATCAATATTTCTAAATAATAGTAGCCTAAGCATGTGAACCTATCCCCTTCTACGTCTCCACTCCCTATTGAGGTAATACAAAATTTGAAAGGATCTTTGGAGTATTGGAAAATAATCCACTTATTTAGAGTATTCCGATCTCATACTGCAAAATGAGAGTAAGAACTAAAGTGTTGCCCACACCTAGAAAATGACTAATCCTCTCTAGGAGAATCTCAGGCAAAGAGTGCTAATTTGATTGATGAGATCAATGTTGAACTTCATATTTAAAATTATGGAAGCTAGAAAAGAGTATAAGAAGATATTTAAAGTGCTGAAGAAAAAAAATCAGTCAAGAATTTTGCATCAAGCAATACAATCCTCCAAAAATGTAGAGATGACAAGGATATTTTCAGATATGTAAAACCAAGTCCTTGAGAAGAGCAGATATGCACTAGAAAAAAAAATAGTAAAGAAATTTCAAGCTGAAGGTAAATGATACCAGATGGCAGCTCATGTCTACAAAAGGTATAAAGAATATAAAATATAAAATATTATTTATAAATAGATACTATTTTCTCACCTTCTTTAAAGACTATAACAATATATAACACTGTACCAATGGGCTTAAGAAAAGTTGATAGATATGCAATGCATATTGATAACAATAGTAATAAGGACAGTGTGGGGAAAGATTAAAATATATTGTGGTAAGTTTCATCCTTTTTACCTAAAGTAATTTAATTAAAAACAAATAGCAAAATGCAGACCTTAATCCAACACATGAATAATTATGTTCCAGTATTATATGTGAATAACAAAATACTCCAATTTTTAAAAGAATTGTTAGAATTGATTCAAATGCAACAATTAGTATATGTAAATTAAAATACAAAGACATGCAGAGAGATGTTCTTAAAATACAAAAACGTTCAGATTGAAAAAAGAAGGGAAAACAATATATCATGCAAACAAACCCATAAGAAACTGGCTGTGGCCATAGCAATATCAAATAAAATACAGTTCAATTCACGGTGATATTACAGTGAAAGGCGGCAATTTCCTACGAAAGAAGGGTCAATACATGAAGAAGATATAATGAATATTAATTTACAGTCATGTATCACTTAATGGCAGGGATATGTTTTGAGAAATTTGTTCTCTGGTGATTTTATCTTGTGCAAACATCAATCACAGAGTATACCTACACAAATCTAGATGGTATAGCTTATACACACCTAGGCTATATGGTATAGCCTGTTTCTCCTAAGCTACAAACCATATAGCATGTGACTGACCTGAATACTGTAGGTAATTGTAACACAATGATAAGATTTTGCATATTTAAACATAACTAAGCAAAAATGTTACAGTAAAAATATAGCATAAAAAGTAAAAAAAAAAAAAAAAAAAAAAAACCCACATTTAGAGCACTTTAACAAAATATTAGCAAATTAGAGAAATATATAACTATGATTAGTGGAAATTTATCAGAGGAATGCAAAATCAATTTAACACCTGAAAATCCATTAATGAAATATACCACTGTAATAGAATAAAGGAAAATAAAACACATAATCTCAATAGATTTAGAAAAAAAATTCAGTACTTGATCACTAGAAAAACAAACAGTAATCTAGTAATGAAAGGAAACTTTCTGAACCTGATAAAGGATACCAAAAAACAAACAAACAACAACAACAAAAAAAACCAGTGCTAACATCACACACAATGGTAAAAGAAGAAAGATTTAAATGCTTCCCTACTAAGATCAAAAGCAAGAAACACAGTGGCTCATGCCTGTAATCCCAGCACTTTGGGAAGCTGAGGCAGGCAGATCACTTGAGGTTGTGAGTTCAAGACCAGCCTGACTGACATGGTGAAACCCCATCTGTACTAAAAATACAAAAATCAGCCAGGCACGATTGTGCATGCCTATAGTTCCAGCTACTTGGGAGGCTGAGACAGGCACCAGAATCACTTAAACCTGGGAGGCAGAGGTTGCAGTGAGTGGAGATCATGCCACTGCACTCCAGCCTGGTTGACAGAGCGAGACTCTGTCTCTCTCTCTCTATATATATATATGATTCTAGTTTTTATTTTTTTAAGCCAGTTTGACCAGTCATATTGTCAATAAAGTTTCACTCTTGATTAAAGACATTTTTCACAAGAAAACTATATAGCAGAAAGAAACACATAAGAAAGGAAATGCTATAATTTTACAAATATGTAAATTATGTGCAATATAGATAGAAATAGGAAGATAGATAAAATGTATGCCTCAACAAGTCAGTGGTCTTTGCTCTTTTGTCACTAGTATATACCTATAAATGTTTGTTAAATAATATTGTATAGGATTTTTACAATTATCTGAATAGTGGACACAGGTTGAGATTTGGGTGGATTAAAGGCAAAATTATTTGTTACTTATACCTCCAGAGGAGAGAAGTCCATCAGGCAGGATCACATAAGATGTTGAACTCTGTGGAAAGGGTGACAGCAAGCTGAAGCTGCAGAGGGCAGCTTATGTACAACACTTGCAGGATGGAGTTAGGAAGTTTCTTGGGCTCCCTGTGCACTAGCTCATTTGAATAATTTCATAGGCACCAGGGACATAGGAGCTGTCTCTAGTTGTCTAGTACTTGACTTTAGGGCTATGAGGGTGAGTGTACGGTGACAAAAACTGAGAAAGCCCAATGAGGGAAGGGGTTGGAATGTAGATTTAATCAACTCCTCAAAAATGGAAATAGACCAGTCTCTACCCAGAGCCTCAAAACTAGGCCAAGACAGCATTAAAAAACAACAACTATATTACAAATAACTATACATCAAGAAGGGTCATGTATAGTGAGCAGAAATTCTAAAATAATAGTCTGAACCAATATAAACAAAAGAAGTTAAAGTCGTGTTTTCTAAAGAAAAACTTTCTTACAATCATGCTACTATCCAATGTGAGATTCATAGATTTGGAACATCATTTAATATTCATGATTTTATATACACCGTTAAAGTATTATTTATAGCATTGTTTTCAGCCAGTACAGAAAATAGTACATAAAACATTTTGCAGATCATTTCCTTGATTACTTAGTAGCATTTGGAAATATAAACCCAGCAGTTCGCCTGTATCTCCTCGAGTAAGCTGTTCAGTCCAAATTGGCCCATCACAGATCACATCAGAGTCCACCGCATTTATCTCTGCTCTGAAGAGATGCTTGTTGTTTAGAGAGGCCCGACTACTGTATCAAATTTTTATCTGAGATTCATATTCTGAAAAAAAAATCAATCACCATTTCAATCAAGTTTTAAAAAGAGCAAATCATTATTTTCCACTTCAGAAACACACAAAACAAAAACAAATAACTCAAAAATGTGTATTTCTAATTTTTCAATGCCGTCTGAGCTACCTAAGTCTAGTTATCTGACATTATTCCTCAGTAGATAAAATGTATGCTCTGGTCCTAGCTAAGACAAAACCTCTAAAGCACATTTCCCTTTTCTCTGTTTAAACAGTTTCTAACATATAATGATCATCCTTTCCTTTATTTAATTTCTGAAATCATAAAATGCCTTATACTACGTGAGGTAGAAAAAAATATTACCCTCATTCATTATACAATAAAATTTTGGGGTAAAAACTTTAAGTGACAAATACCGTATTTTATAGTAAGTTTAAATGATACAAACTATGGAACTTTACATACATTTTATATGATGATATTTTAAATTGAATCTGGAATTATCAACTGTTAAAATTAATCCAATGGAATGTAATTTTCATATGGATTTTAAATCTGATAATATTTAAAAGACACATGTTAAACGTTTGTTAATGTTTAAAAATTTATATGATGATTGCTGGGCACGGTGGCTCAAGCCTGTAATCTCAGCACTTTGGGAGGCCGAGACGGGCGGATCACGAGGTCAGGAGATGGAGACCATCCTGACTAACACGGTGAAACCCCGTCTCTACTAAAAAATACAGAAAACTAGCCGGGCGAGGTGGCGGGCGCCTGTAGTCCCAGCTACTCGGGAGGCTGAGGCAGGAGAATGGCCTAAACTCCGGAGGCGGAGCTTGCAGTGAGCTGAGATCCGGCCACTGCACTCCAGCCTGGGCGACAGAACACCGTCTCAAAAAAAAAAAAAAAAAAATTATATGATGAAGAAGCTCAAATTTCCATTCCACTTCTTGCAAAGAATTTTATGCAGAAGAATAGATATGTAAAACATAAAGCAGTACATATTTAACATTAACTTTTGATCCTTACAACACATTTTTGCTATGTGGTATAAACTATCACATAATAATTTTAATTTCTTTAAATAAGTAGGTTCTGAGAATTAAACTATTTATAGACTGTTTATAAACAATTGACAAATATTCTTATTAGTTGTAACAATATACAATTCTCAAAAATATGTATCTAATAATTTTGATTAGCTATTAAAGATGAACATAATATTCTATTAAAAAGACATCAGTGAAATGTGTGAGATTTACTATTCTGAATTATTTTATATATCTGTGGATGACTATCAGTTGGTAAAATCAGAAATTATTATCAATTCTATTCCTTTTATTAATTTGATTGCTGTGAAATATTTTATATAAATAAATAGAAATAAAATGAGTTTTGTTATAGAAATATGAATTATTTGCAGTCTTTCTAATTTATATGCCAAAGTTCACATAATTATTGATCATCAAATGTGCTATGTGCTGACAGCTTGAGTCGATTTCCCTTTAGTTTTGTTGAAACCATGAAACATAAAATGATCTAACTTGCACAGTTTAAAAAATCACACTCTTAGAGAAATTCACATTCTAACTTATCATGAAGTAAACAAAAAAGGCTTTATGAGGAGTTAACAATAACCGAGCTTAACTGATACTCTTTAACTTAGAGATATTTTGAGTTAAATTTAGCTAAAACAAGTGTAAAATGTTCTAAAAATTGGAATATGCACATTTCATATTTTTTCACAACTATGAGAAAAGACCTATACATCCATGCCAAATTTCAATTTCAATTTTATTTTATGATGCTTTCCCTTTACCAGCCTGTCATCTAAAATCTTATTTGAGTCCTCTATTTTTCTCACTCTCTGTATCTGCTGCTTCAGCAAGTACTGAGAGCTCTGCTGTCAAATTATAGCCAGAAACAAACTGCTTCTCTTCCACTCTACTGTTAAAACTTGAACCTATTTGCCGTCATTTCTAGCCTAGAGTATAACAAAGGTTACCCAACATGTCATTCTTTTTTCTGTCTTTATATCTTTTTGTGTTAGGAAACTCACAAAAGTCAGAATAATGCTGTTTAATTCAGAACTACTTACTCTGCAAAAAATCCTGTAATGTATACCTATTCCACTCAGAGTAAAATGTCAATTATGCTGCCACTTTGAATTCCTGTCTGACTTTTTCTCTCTAAACTCACCCCTTTTCTGTCATATTGACCCATGTAATGTAACTGAAACGCTTCAGAGACACTCCAATACCATTAAGTAAGATACAGTGGAATTTTTATTTGACAATATTTATTTTGGATATTGGTCAGAAGTCCATAATTATTACCTCTTTTCTTCATTGATAATATTATTCTGTCTTTTTCAGGTTGTTTTTAAAATATTTATTCTGTCTCATCATTTTCAGCAGTTTACTTGTGATATACTTAGGTCAGGCTGCCTTTTTATGTATTCTCATTGAAATTTGTGGAAATTCTTATAGAAATTCTTAATTATGTCTTTTGATGGCGTTCATCAGTTTAGGGAAATTCTTAGGAATTATTTTTTTCAAATAGTTCTTATTTCTCATTCCCTTTGTGTTATACATTTTGTACAGCAATTACATGCATGTTAGAACTTTTTACTGTGTCCCATTTATCTCCATCTTTTCTATATTCCCCATGATTTTTTCTTTGTGTTTCAACATGAATATTTTTATCACTCCTAGTTCATTCTTCTCTGTTCTACTATACCTAATATTTTATTAAACTTATATGTTAAATTTTTTGTTATAGCTGAAGAGTTTTAACTCTAAAATTTTTATTTAATTCCTTTGGATTTATTCCAGTTTCTTAGGAATTCTACATATATTTAAACACATAAATACCAGTTATTTCATAGTCCAATCCTGATGACTCCAAGATCTGAATTGACTGTAAATCGCTCCCTGTTGTTTGTTTTATTCTGCTATTTTTGTTCTAATTTTTACAGTTTCAAAATTTTGTTTGGATACCAGGTATTTTTCATTAAAACTTGGAGAAATTTACAGCCTCGCTGAGAGCGGTGGCTCACACCTGTAATCCAGCACTTTGGGAGGCCAAGGCGGGCGGATCACCAGATCAGGCTAACACGGTGAAACACCGTCTCTACTAAAAATACGAAAAAAACTAGCCGGGCGTGGTGTTGGGCGCCTGTAGTCAGTCCCAGCTACTCGGGAGGCTGAGGCAGGAGCATATTGGGTAAACCCCGGAGGCGGAGCTTGCAGTGAGCTGAGATCCGGCCACTGCACTCCAGCCTGGGTGACAGAGTGAGACTCCGTCTCAAAAAAAAAAAAAAAAAAAAAAAAAAAGAAATTTACAGCCTCAAGGGAAAATTCTTCACAGAATATGAAGCCAGTCACTGAGCTTCCCTCTTTCCTGGGATTCTGATCCTCAAGTTCTAACTGCTTGGCATTCCTAAGATATAAATTCTGCCACTTCAGCCAATGTAAATGTGATTTCTGTTTGGACTCTATTCAAAGAGTTAGTAAATATCCTCTTTGAAAAGTTCATGGTGAACGGAAGGCTATAGTATCTTAGTTTCTCATATATAGTAGCCCCTCAAGTCCTGCCTGTTTTAGTTGCCCTTCAGTGACATCAGATATTTCTGTTAGTTTTTGTGTGTGTTTTTAACCAGATTTGGCATTTATAGATATTTTTTGTTTTTAGGTGGGAGAGTAAGTTCATTAGGATATTTTGGTCACAGCTGGAAGTCTCTCCATTTTTCTCTGTAAGAAAATGAAGAAAGAATTTTAAAAAATGTACCAGAGAAAAAATATTTAACATGGAGTTTCCTTGGGATAGGTCTTCTTGAAAAGGGACAGTCAGAAACCAATGATCCCTCTAACATTAGTTAAAAAAAATATGGATGCACATTTAAAAATATTTACTGTTAGAGAAGCCATACTTTTTACAGTTTAGTATGGTACATGCTTATCTTGAATTTTTTATTTCAACAAAATTAGATTTTAGATACATAATATTTGCTACCTTGCTTATATAGTATGCAGTAATATTTTTAACAATTGGAGATAAAAGGATGAGAAAAAATACTTCGATACAAATTGAACAAATATATTGTAGGTGGAGTGAAAATGCTGACACATTAGACAGAAAAAGTAGAACTTCTAAAAGTATTTAACACTCTGTATTTCAAACTTGAAGAGTGGTAAATACATATTTATATCAGAATTGTTCTTTAGAAGTATATGTTATTATGTGAATGCATTATTCAAAAATAGATGAAATAAATTTATTATGGGGAGTATTATTTTAGTTAAGCATAGAACATAGCTTATTTTCTTATCTAGAGCATACATGCTATAATTTAACATTATTTAATAACAGAAATTTGCAAGATAATCTTCATAACAAAGATTATACTGCATGGAAAATTAAATGATGGTGTTCTTGTATTTCTAAGCTGATTCAATTATAGGTACAATTATTTTAAGTTTTGTTAAACTATAAAGAGAAGAAAAAGATTGACTTAAAACTAAACTTTCAAAAGACAAAAAACTTATATTCAGTATTTTTTCCTCAAGAAGTCTGGCAAGTTATGTAAGTGTAATTTTATTTTACAGAAGGTATATACATCATGTTACCTAGCCTATTTGCCCAGAAGCAATAATACCAGTGCCTCAATGAAATATCATTCCTCATTGCCTCTGATTAAATATCTTGGTCCTCTAATGTTTTATTGATATATTTTATGTTTTTCTGGATGCTCCATATATAAATTTGTCTAGTTTAGAATACATTGTGGTAAACTACATTTTGACATTTTACATAGCCAGTTAAGCCAAAAGTTAGAGTGAATTGAAGTTTTACTGTGTTGATTGGTTATAATTATAATTGTATATGTATTATGTATATGTATGTAATGTATTATATCAATATGTATACATACGTATTTCTATATGTATTACAATATAAATTTTTAAATTATAATTTAAAACAAGTGTTCACTAAAGATTCAGTACTTGTTGATGAAATTAAAATTGAAGCAGGACAGTTGAAAACATACAGAGTGTATTAATTCTACCACATGGAGGTCAAATAAGCACTTTCATGATTGTAAGTATAGAATGTACATCATAAAAATGATGCTAAATTATTCATATGAAAATAATATTTTCTCTGGAAATAACAATGACAAAAATATATATCTGTAAGAAACAAAAGTAGCTGAGGTCTGTATCTGCAAATATTACAAGACAGGAAAAAAAAAAAAAAACTACATTGCTTTGTCCAAACAGCTCATAATCCAGCTTCACTGGATCAAGATACAGATGCTGCCCATGGCCTTGTGTTGCTGTTCTGCTCCAACTCTCAGAGAGCAGTTGTGTTAACTAACAATTTTGAAATATCATACACATGTCTAGAAATCACAGAAAGATTAAAGACAGATTTAATTGTATTTGATAATGAAGTCATAGTCCTTGGTTAAGATAAACTAGGTTTGCTACAAATGTTCGTGGAATATGGAAGACTTCCAGGGTCACTATCGGGACAAATATTTGGGATTCTGCCAATAAGAACAAAACTGGCAAATTTGTTATTTTCTGTCTGGCTTATGAGAAAATCTGATCAGCAGAGATGTTTGCTTTCAGTTGAGAACTTAGAATAGGTATGTTTGCATTAGGGAGACAGGAAAAGTGAGATAGAAAATGACTTATACCCAAAAGGAATAGAGATAATCCATAAGTCTAGCTACTGGCAAAATATGTTCAGCCACACACACCCAAACTAGCCCCACAATCTCAAGAAGCAAATGTAAGTAAATAGTATAATATAGGATTTTTTTCACAGAAATGCTAACAGAGGATCACAAATTATTATATAGACTCTGTTCTTTGCAGTTAAACTTATCTTTGGAATTGGGTATGTTGTAGTTGGAAGAAAAGGGAAGGCACACCAGTTCTGCAAAACTCAAGCACTTTGCTGATAGTGTGAAAACACTTGGCTTTAATGACTCCTACAGTTATCACAATGGATCCAGGCAATTGTTTAATTATGTGGACACTGCATGTCATGAGCTATAGGCCCTTAATTGTACTCACTGCTATTAGTCTTTTCAGGACAGAGAAGCAATCCAAAATTCTACCCATTACCCTGAGAGTCAGTTGCCTACAATCATTTCTGGTAAAATATCTCTATGATCCATAGTTCCTAATTTCAAGAAACAAAAACCATATCTTCATAGTACAATTCAGTAAAAATATACTAAGTGCCTCTGGGAATCCCAGCCAGCTTCTGAAAACCAGTCTTGGAGGCCAAACAAGCAGGAAAAAAATGTTCACATTTTCCCTCACAACTATTTGAAGTTCTCACTGGCTGCTACCATAAGAGAGTAACAGTGGGCCTTGCTCCAACAAAACCATCAATGCCAAGTCTGTGCACTTCCACAAATAGGACTAGGGAATTTGTATGTGTTTGCCTCAGTTGCCCTCCTTCTTCTATCATAAAATGTACTACGTGGTTCCTCTTTTCTGTATATGCGGAGGTATTTTGTTTTTACCTTTTTTCCTTCTCTTTCTCCTCCTCCTCTGTTTTCACTTACTTCTTTTCATTTTTTCTTCATTTTCTCCTCCTGTTTCTTCTCCCTTTCTTCTTCCTCCTCTTCCTCTTTCTCTTTCTTTCTCTTCATTGTCTTCTTCCTTGTTTAATTCAAAGTCTAAGCAACCACTTGATTTCCCAAGCCCCACATTCAGGAATGGCAGAAAAAGCTTCTATCTAAACTTTACAGATTGTTTAATGGAAGGTAGGATCTATCTTAAGAGGTGGAGGATTTCCAAACACAGGTTTAGGATAGACATATTGAGTAGTTAAATGTAATGATGGATATCTACTCTATCTGTAGTTCCAGTCCTTAATAATTACCCTCCCACAAAAACCCTCCTCTAATGTGAACCAAACTGTTACATATTTATTGCACCATTAGTTGCAACTTAGAAAATAAGAAAGAAAAGAAAGAACAAAAAGAACTGAAGAAAGAAAATAAAAAAGGAAAAGAAAGGAAGAAGAAAAGAAAGAAAGAAGAAAAGAAAGAAAAAGAAAGAAAAGAAAGAGAAAAGAAAAAGAAAGAAAGAAAGAAAGAAAAGAAAGAAAGAAAGAAAGAAAGAAAGAAAGAAAGAAAGAAAGAAAGAAAGAAAGAAAGAAAGAAAGAAAGAAAGAAAGAAAGAAAGAGAGATCACTAACAGATAATTAAATAAACCATGAAATGACCGTATTATGGATTACTATGTTGCAACTCGGATCAGTCTTATTACAGAAAAATGTACCAGACATTTATTGAATAACAAATGGGTTTCTGAATGTAATATATATTTTTGATCTAGTTGTCAAGTAAAGGTTTTTAAAAAAGGATTTATTTTAAAAGTATCTTTATAGTTATACTATGTATTTTACTTCACTATGGATATATTTCCATTTCTGCTATGCATTTTACTTTTATGAAATATGTTTAAAAAGAATTAGAAAGATAAAAATGATAGTGTAATTTTTAGGTCTTTTTAGGCAAGGTAAGCAATATTTTCATTTTTTTAAATTCCTAAAATTTTTTTATTGTTATTATTTCAATAGCTTTGGAAAAACAGGTGGTGTTTGGTTTCATACCTAAGTTCTTTAGTGGTGATTTATGAGATTTTGATGCACCCATCACCTGAGCAGTGTACACTGTACCCAATGTGTAGTCTTTTATCTCTCACCCCCTTCCCACCCTTTCCTTCAAGTCCCCAGAGTTTATTCTATTATTTTTAGGCCTTTGCATCCTCATAGATTAGCTCCCACTTATAACTGAGAACATATTATGTTTGGTTTTCTATTCTTGAATTACTTCACTTAGAATAATGGTCTCCAACTCCATCCAGGGTGCTGCGAATGCCATTATTTCATTCTGTTTTTTGACTGAGTAGTATTTCAATTTTTTTTTTTTTTTTTAAACTATGGCCATTTTTGCAGGAGTAAGGTGGTATTGCATTGTGGTTTTGATTTCCATTTCCTTGATCACTATGGATGTTGAGCATTTTTTTTCACGTGTTTGTTGGCCATTTGTGTATCTTCTTTTGAGAATTGTCTATTCGTGTCCTTAGCTCACTTTTTGAAGGGATTATTTTTTTTCCTGCTGATTTGTTTGATTTCCTTGTAGATTCTAAATATTAGCCATTTGTAAGAAGCATAGTTTGTGAAGATATATTTTCCCACTCTGTGGGTTGCCTGTTTACTCTGCTGATTATTTCTTTTGCTGTGCAAAAGCTTTTCAGTTTAATTAAATCCCATCTATTTTTCTTTGTGTTTGTTACATTTGCTTTTGGGTTCTTGGTCATAAACTCTTTGCCTAAGCCAATGTCTAGAACAGTTTTTTCTAATGTTATCTTCTAAAGTTTTTATGGCTTCCGGTCTTTAAGTCTTTGATCCATCTTGAGTTGATTTTTGTATGAGATGAGAGAGGGGATCCAGTTTCATTCTTCTCAATGTGGCTTGTCAATTATCCCAGCACTATTTGTTGTTCTTTCCCTACTCTATGTTTTTGTTTGCTTTGCTTTGTCAAAGATCAGTTGGCTTTAATTATCTGGATTTGTTTCTAGGTTTTCTATTGTATTCCATTTGTCTATGTGCCTGTTTTTATATCAGTACCATGATGTTTTGGTAACTATAGCCTTGTAATATAGTTTGAAGTTAGATGATGCGATGCCTCCAGATTTGTTCTTTTTTCTTAGTCTTTGTTTGACTATGCAGACTCTTTTTTGGTTCTGTATGTATTTTAGGATTACATTTTCTAGTTCTATGAAGAATGATGATGGTATTTTGATGGGGATTCCGTTAAATTTGTAGATTCCTTTTGGCAGTGGGGTAATTTTCACAATGCTGATTCTAGTCATCCATGAGCATGAGCTGTTTCCATTTGTTTGTGTCATTAATGATTTATTTCAGCAGTGTTTTGTAGTTTTCCTTATAGAGATCTTTCACCTCTTTGGTTAAGTATATATATTCCTAAGTATTTTATTTTTCTTGCAGCTATTGTAAAAGTAGTTGAGTTATTGATTTGATTCTCAGCTTTGTCACTGTTGCTATATGACATTGCTACTGATTTATGTACAGTGATTTTGTATTCTGATACTTTACCAAATTCATTTAACAGATCTAGAAGCTTTTCAGATGAGTCTTTAGGGTTTTCTAGGTATACCATCATATGATTGGCAAACAGCAACAGTTTGAATTTCCCTTTACTGATTTAGATGCTGTTTTTTCCTTCTCTTGTCTGATTGCTCTAGCTAATACTTCCAGTACTGTGTTGAATAGAAGTAATGAAAGTGGGCATCTTTGGCTTGTTTCAGTTCTTGGGGGGAGTGCTATCAACTTTTCTCCATTTAATATAATGAGTGTGGGTTTGTCATAGATGACTTTTATTGCCTTAAAATATGTCCCTTGTATGCCGATTTTGCTAAGAGTTTTAATCATAAAGGGATGCTGGATTTTGTCAGATGCTTTTTGTACACTATTGAGATGAACATAATTTTTGTTATTAATTGTGTTCATGTGGTGTATCACATGTATTGACTTGCATATGTTAAATAATCCCTGCATCCCTGTTATGAAACCCACTTGATCATGGTGGATAATCATTTTGGTATGCTGCTGAATTTACTTATCTATTTTTTTTGTTGAGGATTCTTGCTTCTCTGTTCATCAGTAGAACAGATGAACAGAGAATTAGTTTGTAGTTTTCTTTTTTTAATGTCCTTTCCTGGTTTTTGTATTAGGGTGATACTGGATTCATAGAATGATTTATGAGAGATTCCCCCTTACTCTATCTTTTGGAAGAGTTTCAGTAGCATTGGTACCAGTTCATCTTTGGATGTCTGATATAATTCAGCTATGAATCCCTTTGGTCCTGGACTTTGTTGTTGACATTTTTTTTTCTTTTCTTTTTTTTTTTTTTTTTTTTTCTTTTTTACTGTTTTAATCTTGTTATTGGTCTGTTCAGAGTTTTTATTTCTTCTGATTTAATCTTGGAGGGTTGTATAGTATCAGGAATTTATCCATCTCTTCTAGGTTTTCTAGTTTGTATAAATAAGGTGCTTATAATAGCCTTAAATTATCCTTTGTATTTATGTGGTATTGATGATAATAACTTCCATTTTGTTTTTAATTGATTTTATTTGGATCTTCTCTCTTCTTTACTCGGTTAATCTCGCTATTTGTCTATCTATTTTGTTTATCTCTTCAAAGAACCAGCTTTTGGCACCACTTACCTTTTATATTTTTTTGTTTCAATTTCATTAATTCTGCTCTGAGGTATGTTAATTTTCTTCTGCTGGGTATCTGTTTGGTTTCCTCTTGCTTCTCTGTTTCCTTGAGGTTTGAGCTTAGATTTTCTATTTGTTTGCTTTCAGATTTTTTGATGTAGACATTTAATGCTATGAACTTTCCTCTTAGCACTGCTTTTGCTGTATCCAAGAGGTTTTTTTAGGTTGTGTCACTATTATCTTTTAGTTCAAATAATGTTTAAATTTCCATCTTTACTTCATTGTTGACCCAAAGATCAATCAGGAGCAGATTACTTAATTTCCATGTAATTGTATAATTTTGTGGGTTCCTTTTGGAGTTAATTGCTAATTTTATTCCACTGTGGTCTGAGAGAGTACTTGGTATAATTTCAGTGTTTTAAAATGTATTGAGACTTCTTTTGTAGTCTATCATATGGTCTATCTTGGAGAATGTTCCAAGTGCTGATAAAAACAATGTATATTCCGCAGTTTGGGGGTAGAATGTTCTGTAAATGTCTGTTAAGGCCATTGGTTCCAGTGTATAGTGTAGATCCATTGCTTCTTTTTTTTTTTTTTTTTTTTTTTTTTTTGAGATGGAGTCTCACTCTGTTGCCCAGTCTGGAGTGCAGTGGTGCAATCTTGGCTCACTACAAGCTCTGTCTCCCAAGTTCACACCATTCTCCTGCCTCAACCTCCTGAGTAGCTGGGACTACAGGTGCCCACCACCATGCCCAGCTAATTTTGTTTTTGTATTTTTAGTAGAGACAGGGTTTCACCATGTTAGCCAGGATGGTCTCGATCTCCTGACTTCATGATCCATCTGCCTCAGCCTCCCAAAGTGCTGGGATTACAGGAGTGAGCCATCGTATCTGGCTGTGTAGATCTATTGTTTCTTTGTTGACTTTCTGTCTTGATGACCTGTGTAGTGCTGTCAGTGGAGTACTGAAGTCCCCCTCTATTACTGTGTTGACTTCTATCTCATTTCTCAGGTCCAGTAGCAATTGTTTAGAAATTTGGGATCCCCAGTGTTAGGTGCATATATATTTAGGATTGTGATATTTTCCTTTTGGGAAAATCTTGTTATCATTATATAATGTCTCTCTTTGTCTCTTCTAACTGTTGTTTCTTTAAAGTCTGTTTTGTCTCATATAAGAATAGTTACTTTTGCTTACTTTTTTCAATTTGCATAGAAAATATTTTTCTATCCCTTTACATTACGTTTATATGAGTCCTTATGTGTTAGGTGAGTCTCTTGAAGACAACAAATATTTGGTTGGTAGATTTTTATCCATTCTGCTATTCTGTATTTTTTAAGTGGAGCATTTACGCCATTTACATTCAATGCTAGTATTAAGATGTCAGATACTATTCCATTCATCATGTTAGCTGTTGCCTGAATATTTTGGGGTTTTTTTGTTTGTTTATTTGTTTTTGTTTTTGTTTTCTTAATTGTGTTATAGTTTTATAGGCCCTATGAGACTTATGGTTTAAAAAGGTTCTATTTTGGTGTATTCCAAGTTTTGTTTCAAGATTTAGAATTCCTTTTAGTAGTTCTTATGGTGCTGACTTGGTAGTGGCAAATTCAACATTTGTTTGTCTGAAAAAGATTTCATCTATCCTTCATTTATGAAGCTTAGCATTGCTGGATACAAAATTATTGGCTGATAATTTGTTTAAGGAGGCTAAATATAGAACTGCAATTCCTTCTGGCTTATAAGGTGTCAGCTGAAAAATCTGCTATTAATCTTATAGGTTTTTCTTTATAAGTTACCTGATGCTTTCACCTCCCAGCTCTTAAGATTATTTTCTTTGTCTTGACTTTAGATAAACTGATGACTATGTACCTAGGTGATTTTGTTTTTTTTTTTTGTAATTAATTTCCCAGGTATTCTTTGAGCTTGTTTTATTTGGATGTTAGATCTCTAGCAATCCAGAGACAATTTCCTTGATTATTTCCTCAAATACATTTTCCAAACTTTCAGATTTCTCTTTTTTCTAGGAACACCAATTATTCTTATATTTGTTCATTTTACATAATCCCAAATTTCTTGGTGGTTTTGTTCATTTCTTTTTATTCTTTGTTTTCTTTGTATTTGTCAGATTGGGTTAATTAGAAAGCCTGTTTCTAGCTCTTATGTTTTCTCTTCTACTTGTTTCGAGTCTATTGTTGAAACATTACAGTGTATTTTTTATTTCTTTAAGTATGTCTTTCATTTCCAGAAGTTGTGATTGTCTTTTCTTTATGATAATTATTTCTATGGAGACTTTTGTATCCATATCCTGTATTGTTTTTCCTTTTTAATTTCCTTAAGTTCATTTTTACCTTTCTCTGGTATCATCTTGAGTAGCTTAATAATTAACCCTCTGAACTCTTCATTTGGAAATTCAGAGATTTCTTCCTGGTTTGGATCCATTGCTGGAGAGCTAGTGTGATCTTTTGGTGGTTTTATAGAACCTTCTTTTGGCATACAACCAGAATTATTCATCTGGTTTCTTCTTAATTGGGTGGACTGTTTCAGTGGAAATATCTGGAACTCAAGAGCTGCTGTTATTTTGTCCCATGGAGTGATCCCTTGATGTGGTTCTCTTCTTCTTCCCCTATGGATGGGGATTCCTGAAAGCTAGACTACAGTGATTGTTATTACCCTTCTGGGTCTTACCACCCAGCATGGCTACCAGGCTCTGGGCTGTTGCTGGGGAATGTCTGCAACTAGTCCTGTTATGTGATCTGTCTTCAAGTCTCCCAGATGTGGATACCAGTACCTGCTCCAGTGGAGATATCCGGGGAGTTAAGTGGACTTTGTTAGAGTCCTTGATTGTAGTAGTTTTGTTGAGTGTAATGGTTTTCTTGAATGCTTCTTACGCTAGCAGTGAAATTGTCACACAGACAGACTCAGGACCTCTGGCTAGTCAAGATGTTGCAGGCAGTGGAATTAGCTGTTGTTTTCTCATTCTTTGGATATGGTTTGTTTTGTTATGAGTTTCTGTAATGGCTTGAGTTGGTTGGCCTCCAGTCCAGAGGTGGTACTTTCAAGAGATCACCAGCTGCAATAGTAGAAGATGGATGTAAGCTTGCCTTATGTTACCTGGGATAAGTATTCAGGTTTCTCAGGTGAAAGGAATGGCCATAGAGCTCTCAAGAGTTTATGTCTTTTGTCTAGGGCTACCAGGGCCGGTAAAGAAAAACCATCAGGTCGGGGCAGGGTTAGGCAGGTCTGAGCTCAGACACTCCTTAGGCAGGGCTTGCTGTGCCCACTGTGGAGGATGGGTTTGGTCCTCAGGTCAATGGGGTTATGTTCCAAGGGGGATTATGGCTGCCTCTGATGTGTCATACAGGTCACCATGGAAGTGGGAGAAAGCAAGCAGTGACAAACCTCACCCAGCTCCCACGCAGCCAACAATCCAGTCTCACTCCTGCTGTATTCTGCCAACTACCTTGAGTTTATATCCAGGCAGCCTGCACAAAAGGCTGAGATCTTGCTCCAGGCTACAAGCCTCTCCACTGAGAAAGCAAGCAGGCGCTCAGACCTCACTCCTGACTGCAGCTTCTGTGCTCGTATCTGCACTTGCCATTCATCCCCCTGGATTCTGCTCAGGAAAATTCATGCTCAATCAAAATATTACAAGTTCAGCTAGAAGCTTCCTTTACCCTATGTCTTCTCTGCAGTTCTGCTGGGTACTTCCCCTAGGACCCCTTTGAGATAAACTCAGAGATGGTTTCCCTTGGTTCAAGCTGGGTACTGGGAGTGCCTACAGGGCTCTTCTCGCTGCTTCTTCTAATTTTATATTTTGCTTGGCTCCCTAAATCCATTTCAGCTCTAGGTAAGATTAAATTCCTCTGCTATGATCTGAATTTTCAGGTTCCCCAGTAGGGATATGTGTTCAGAGGCAGACTTTTCCCCCTCTCGCACTTTGGGAACTCAGTTTTTCAACTGTCTCACAAACAAGAGTTTGCAGTAGCAAGCCATTTCTTTTGAAGAGTCTGTGAATTATTTTGGTATTCTTGGTATGTTCCTGTGGTGGTTCTTGGAGCAAAAGCTCATGATGTGAGTCTCCACATACTGTTCTGTCCATCCAAGTGGGAGCTGCATGTTAGTCCTGTCTCCTGTCCATTATTTACCTCTTGAGTGGTAAGAAATATTTTTCTGTTAAGGGCTAAATAGCAAATAATTTTAGTTCTATTGCAAAAATATGCATTGGTCACAACTACTGGAGTTTTCTCCTTGCAGCAAGAAAGCAACCACAGACAATATATAAATGAGTAACATTGACTTTGTTCCAATAAAACTATTTCCAAAATAGGCAGAGGCTGGGGTTGGCCCATGGACCTTAGTGTGTTGACCTCTGAAGTACAGAATCAAACAAACTAAAGAGGAAAAGTCCTGAGGATGTAATACTGGGCAATTTTACCAAAATAAAAAACTTATATTTGCATATCAATAGAAAATTATTTTATAAGTGAAGTTGATACATAGAGGAAAATAGTATAATGATGATTATATTCTTATGAATTTCACCAAATGTTTATAGAAATTATTGTAGAATATAGGATTACAGGTTTTATCTTTTCTTTGTCTTTTTCTGGCAATTCAAAGGTTTATGGATTTGTTTTCCTGTGAGATTTTATCAGTTTTTAAATCAATATGCTTTTCTCTTTAAAAATATATAACATTTATTAATTTTGCCTAAATTGAATGCCAAATACTAGAATTCATAACTTATGTAGGTTCTAGTTGCTATATATCAAATATTTTTCTTCTTGCATATCTGTTAGAATTATAAAATAATATATACATTTACATCCATAAGCATTTACTAAATACATTCAGTGAGTCAATTATACAGTCAATGGATTAGTCTAGCCAGAATGATATTTCTGCTATGTGCAGAGGCTCACACATGTAATCCTAGCACTTTGGGAGATCAAGGCAGGAGGACAGCTTTAGCCCAGGGTTTCGAGACCAGCCTGGGAAATATGGCAAGACCCCTTCTTTACAAAATAGTTTAAAAATTAGCCAACAGTGGCAGCACACACCTGTGGTTCCATCTACTGAGGAGACTGAGGTGGGAGAATCTTGAGCTCATGAAGTCAAGTCTGCAGTGAGCCGTGTTCATGCCGTTGCACTCCAGCCTGAGCAACAGAGCGAGATATAAATAGTAACATGCAAAATATATACCAACTGAAATGCTTTTAAAGAATTCTTACTATAAGATGATCTTTTCTCTTTCTCAGTAAGACTCTGTTTTTATTTTTTAAATTATCATCCCAATTTTCACCAATCTTTGCCCCCTTTGATGAGTCATTGCATGGAGACTTGTCTAAGGTTTTGAAATAGAATCTTACTAGTAGTCTTTGGAGGAAATGTAAAGCTTATACACTATGTTCTATGTTACACAGCTCTCTTCTCTGAGCCACAACTCTTATTTTTTATATCTTTCTTTAGGAAGCAGTAAAGGACATTTACTATAATCTTTGTTTTCACTTACAGAATAAGAGTTGCATAAGCAAGAAAGGATATTTACTATAATCTTTGTTTTCACTTACAGAATAAGAATTGCATATGTGCATAACATATGCAAAGTTAACAGTCCTGAAATACTTTAAATGGAGTCCTTTATATAATGGCCTTTCATATAATGGTAGTTATTTTGATATGTTTATCTATGACTTCCCAGGTACTTCCCTTACTTTCTCTCTATCACAATGGTGATATTGTGAAGATAGAAATCAATGTGATTTGCAGCTCTTACATGTGGAAAGTGAATGAATATTCCTGTCAATTATTAAAATCAGCAATTTAAACAAATTTATTTCCATTCATTCAGTTTATTTAGCCATCTTCTTTTTCATATTTGTCTAATAAATTATTATAGAAATAGTATCACATATAGTTTAATCTAATTATCAAATAATGTTAAACTTAACATTCATGGAAAATAAAATATATATCATATAATGACTCAGGACAATAGAAGTCCAATTCTGACTTACCTAAAGTAAAAGTATAGGCATTTCTAGTTGTCAGGCAATGTAACAATTCAGAGACATTGGGTTTTTCATCTGTGGGGCTTTTATCTTTTTGTTATTGTTATTGTTAGAGGTAGGGTCTTGCTCTGTCACCTAGGCTGGAGTGCTGTGGCACAATCATAGCTTACCGTAACCTTGAACTCCTGGGCTCAAGCAAACATCCCACCTCAGACTCCAAAAGTGTTGGGATTACAGGTATCAGCCACCAAGACCAATCTTTATGTGGATCTCAGAACACATCCAATGTGTTTCGAGAACAGCCCTTATCTTTTATCTTTAACATATGTTTTTACATTTAAATGGTTATTAGTGAGTCAGAGGTAGGAAGAGCATAACTAGTTTTAGTACACATTACTTCTGCTCACTTCCCATTGGGGAGGATTCAGTCATTTGGCCACAACTAACCACAAAGGAGGCTGGAAAATGAAGTCCAACTCTCCATGACAAAGACAAAATGGGCTTGGTAAATAGCTAGATATTCTGAGAACACAGAATTTATCATACAATAGTGACTGTTATGTGAACACCTTTTAAGTAAAGACTTTATACAATTAATAATATTAGGTTGCTAACTTTATAATCCATAATATTATGTTTATATATTCTAATTCACAAAATAGGTGTGAGTTACTAGTCAGAACATAGACTTTGACATCATGTGCCCTTCCTGTTGGTGCAAGAGATATGTTAAATACAATTTCAGAGCAAATTGAACTCAACGAGCACTTTATCAAAATTATTTTATTTTTTTTGTTCCTCTTTCTTAACCTAGATTTCTAACGTTCTGTGTTCTGTTTGGTTTCATGGATGTTGCAATAATGGCCTGAGTTTTAACAAAATAATTTGTTTTGTTAGATAAAAGTGAACATTTAACGACACCAATCCATTAATATATTTCTATTTTTTAATTAACCAATATTGCTCCTTTTGTTCAAAGAATTGCTACCAATTAAGCTGATTATGGAGAAGTGTCATGGGCCTTTAGTCAGAAAGGCAGCTGAAATCTGGAGTGTTTATTATAATACACGGTTTCAACCTCAGGCTATTCAAGCCAACATAAAAATACAAATAAGTAAAAAGGAACTGATATTATTATCTAAAGCAACATTAACTTTGGTATTGATGAGATGTCAGGGAGAAGAGACACAGTCCAAGAAACTTGGATAATACTTTTTTATTGTTTGATTCTCTATTGGATGTGTTCTGAGATCCACATAGGGATTGTTCTGTCAATTTTCAAGCAATTTCCATTATTGCAATGATTGAAGAGCCTCACTTTGGTAAAGGATACACAGTGATCTTGTGTGTCTCAGTGCAATCTAATAATTACACAAAATACTGTTTACATCTCTGTCAAAATTAGTTTTACTGATACCTCTCCCACATATCCTGAACAAAATGTTTCCTCAAACTCCAAAGGGAAAATAAGATTTCCACCCAATTGCACCTTGTGTTTTTTTCTCAATTATACATGGATAAATTGGACTAGGAAGAGAACAGAGAGAAGAAAAACGTGTGTCTTTGTGTAAGTAGTTACTCCTCATGGTGTCTTGTAAGTCAGTTGATTTGTCAATAGTTACTGAATGTCTTCTCTGAATCAGAACAGCATTAACCTTAGCAAAGCTCTTGGTCTCAAAGAACTTATACAGTATCCTAATGAAGAAAATTGTCAATAAATACATAAAGTTCAGACATCATTAAGTATCTAAAAGAAAATAAAGTAGCACAAAGTAGGACTGTGTGAGGAGGTAGGATCTAAGCAGATATCTGGAGACTGAGGCTCTACTTCTGAGACAACACTCTCCACAATCAACAAGAAACTGATTTTACTTTTGGTTATTCTCTAGAAAAGAAAGAATGACTTAGAAATAAACATCAGCTAAATTAAAGTAGCTAACACATGTCTGAGAGACATGTAGAAAATAAGAATGTGCATGTTAACCATCTAAATAGGAAAATATAATTTTTTTTTTAATAGTCATTAGGACGGCTTTCTGCTTTTGAGAAATAAATGATGGCATAACCACCTCCCTGTCCTGTCACCTCCACCCACAGTACACACTCTAGCAGTTTCCTTCCATCACACCATTTTCCTCCACATCTTATTTCCTCATGGCCTTGCCATTGCTACTTCCTCATCATTATTTCTTTATCTCTTTCTAAGCTCTCCTAGTTCTTTCCACATAGATTTCCCTTTTCAGCACCTCTTGTCTCCCCTACTTAATGGTAAACTTTCACTAAAAGATCAGTTCTCAGAGGAAAGTAGCAGGAGTGCCATTAGAGGTTTGTGTGTGTGTGTGTGTCTGTGTGTGTCTGTGTGTGTATGTATGTGTTTGTTGTTGTTATCGTCTTCCTTTTTCTTTATGAAGACATAGAAATTCTCCTAAGCCCTTGACTCTCAGTCTCCTGGCCCTCAAGCAAGGCTTGGTGTGTTTTGTTTTGTTTTTTTTTGAGACGGAGTCTCGCTCCTCGCCCAGGCTGGAGTGCAGTGGCCGGATCTCAGCTTACTGCAAGCTCCGCCTCCCGGGTTCATGCCATTCTGCTGCCTCAGCCTCCGGAGTAGCTGGGACTACAGGCGCCCGCCACCTCGCCCGGCTAGTTTTTTTGTATTTTTTTTAGTACAGACGGGGTTTCACCGTGTTAGCCAGGATGGTCTCGATCTCCTGACCTCGTGATCCGCCCATCTCGGCCTCCCAAGGTGCTGGGACTACAGGCATGAGCCACCGTGCCCGGCCCAGGGCTTGGTTTTTTTAAACACACACACACACACACACACACACACACACACACACACACACACACACACACACAGACACCAAACAACAGCAATAACAAAACACACACAAAAAAGAGAGAGAGAGGAGATTTTGGTGCATAAAATGATAGTGATGCAGGGCAGTTGCAAAATGGGGATAGAAGAGGGGGGTTGGGAGCCCTATCTGTGATCTGTGATCTCAGTATAAATATCCCCAGTCTAAGGGATCAAGTGTACGTGATTTTCCAGGACAAATTATCTGATGATGTGTCAGAGATAGGAATTCCAGGTGAGGGTGATGATAAACATCTTTCTCCCTCTTTACAAAGCTTGAAATCCAACTGAAAGTTATATATCATACTCCTAATCAGGACATCATGACATACTGCCTCCCTGGAGAGGATGTGCTGGGCAAACACAAGGATGCTATTTGTAAAGCAAATTTTCAAAGCCAGCTCAAGAAATGGAAAATACTCACTCTAACTCGTCAGGTGCCTGTGATAATGTCCATGTTACAGACAGTGAAAATGAAGCTCTCTGGGATAAAATATGTTTTTCAGTTATTTGAGTCCATGAACTAGAATTCCAAATCCACACCCTGTGAATAAAAATCTCACCTTTCTGTACAGCAAAGTAATTGTTGAGTCTAACTGTCCTAGTTTTAAATCTTAACTTCATTACTTACTGGTTATTTACTGTATGCAAGAAACTCAATCCTTCAACACCTGAATTTTCTTGCTTTTGTAAATTGAGGATGATAGAGCTTACCTTAAACTTTAAAACCTAGTTGTGAGCATTGTGAGAGGTTGATGATAGAAAACACATGTGAACTCCTTGACACATATAAAAAGAGTACAAAATATTTATTATTCTTACTTTTTTATGTAAATTATATGTCTACATTAGATAGCATCTTAATGAAAATAAATACCAATTGAAAGTTGCTAAGTTTATTATCAGAATATAGGTAAACTCAGGAATACGAACTTATTTTTTAAATATATGAAATGGCCCTTATGATTTACACACAAATCAAGTTTTTCAGTTACTTTTTGCCATGTGACTGAGTAAACTGAAAAAAAGCATCAGGTATGATAGCTCATGGATCTGTGGTTAGTTGGATGGGCTGGAGTGACTTCTCTAGGCCAGGCTGTTTTCTGCTGGGCTCACTCAGGCAAGGTTTGGGGCTCTGCTGTAGGTTGGGTTTGACCAGGAAAACTTCATAGGGTATCTTGGCTCTATTTGGGTTTCATCCTCTTCTGAAACCACCTGGCCAGTGTGAACACATCCTTTTCACGGCAGTGACAGGAGTGCAAGAGAGCATATCAAAGAGTACAGCTACGTTGTCAAATCTCTGCTTGCATCACATCTGCTAATGTCATATTAGCCAAAGCATGTCACAAAGATAAATGGACTTAAGGCTGATGGAGATATTTTCTGTTTCTTAAAAGGGGAAGCTTAAAAAAGCGGTTAAAAGGGTATGGACACAAGGGAAATTGAATAATCTATAGCAAGTAAACACTCTCTTGAGAAGAAAATTGTAAAAATTTCTATTTGTGTTTAAGGATGGATTGATTCCCTTCTTCTTGGTAGAAGATAAATTTAGTGTATTGTTGAATATGTGCTGTGTGATCTTGGGCAAATTATTTAAACTTTCATGTGATTTGGTAAAATGAAATAATAAGAACCATGGCATGGAGTTTCTTTAAAAATTAAAGAAGATAATCTATAAAGCAGGCTTGAAACAGGTCTGGCATATAGTAAGAAATCAATAAATGCTTATTATTAGTTGGACCTGGTCAACGAAAATTAATAATTTTACATGAAATTTTCCAGAAAACATGGATAATCTGACTCCAGCCTCTCAATTTTTGGGGTCCCGGACTATTAGAACTTCTAATTTGTTGAGATGTTTCCTACACCAAGATCCACAGGTTCATTAGTTTACATATGTAGTAATGTTCCGGGGGAAAATGTCAGAGGATATTATTGTAATGCAAGTAATAATTTGGAACTGTAAACACAGAGTATACCTGTCCTTGAATAAGACTGAGAAATTTGGGAAAATTTCTCTCAAAGTAGTACCCTGGTCTAGGTAGAATGCTTCATTAATACCTGTAGTTAAAAATATTTAATAAAGCCTAAGACCATGGGGATTTTTAACTACCACAGATGAGTGTTACACTGTGAATAAGACTTGTTTCCTCATCTTTTAAGACTGTAAAACATTACTACAAGACCAACAGGAGACTCAGGATAACAGTCAGTAGGGATAGTATTAGAGTTGATATCAGCAGGTACGTGGGAGCTTGTGTTTTGCCTTTGGGCATTAAGAAGCAGGACTCACCTTTCTTAATTGAGTAAGCCTCCACGTTTCTGGAGCAATTAATGGGGAGAGATGCCATTTTTATCCCATATAAGTGTCTATATGTTTCAGAAAATTTGTTGAAAAGGTTATCATTTCTCATTGAACTTTCTGGCATCTTTAAAAACACACACACATGCCCTGGTATCACACTGTGTTAATTTGTTTTATTGTAAGTCTTAAAATTGGGTAGTGTAAATCCTATAACTTTTTAATTATTGTTTTGATTATTTTGATAATGTGCATTCCAGTATACATTTTAGAATGAGCTTATTGAACTCTGCAGACAACCTGATGGAAATTTGAGTGATACTTGGCTAAATTTGCCAATTAATTCAAGGAAAATCAATAACTTATAAAATTAAGTCCTTTCAGTGCATGAACATGATATATCTAGGCAAATATTAAGGTGTTCACCCTTCTTTCTATGACGCTCTGATGTTTTCAGTGTAGAGATCTGGCACAGATGTTGTTAAATCTGTGAATATTTTACATATTTTCATGCCATTGTAAATTGAATCATTTTTATTTCCAAGTGTATTTTAACAACTTTGAAATGCAACTGACTGTGTGTTTTACAACCTGCTAAATACTTATTTCAAATAGCTTTTTTTGTAGATTCCTTATAATTGTCTATGAACAGAATCAGAAGGGCTCAAATAATAATAGCTTTAACTTTTTTTTCAAATTGGTATATTTCATTTATTTAGGTATTTTTAATTTTTTGAAACGGGTAAGACCTCTATTATAATGCAATACAGAAGCAGTGAAAATACCCATTCCTGTCTTGGGCCAAATATTGGGAGTGTGATGGGAGCATGATGTTATCTTTAGTTATTTTTATAGGTGTCTTTATCAGTTGAGAAAGTTCCCTTCTTATTGCAATTTGCTGAAAGTTTCCGTTTAATTTATCATAAATAGGTGTAAAAGTTTCAAAATGAATCTCCTGAAATTATCACTTGATATTTCTCCTTTTCCTATTAGTATGGTAAATTAACATTGATTAATTGATCGATTTTAAATAAAAAGAAAACTGCATTCCATAGATAAACTCCTTATCTTATAACACATCATTCACTTTATAATTGATGGGATCTAACGACTATCCTATTGCTATTAATACTTTTGGACATCAATGTTTATGAGGGATATTGACTGATAGATTTACTTTTTTTTATAAGATAGTCCTTGAAGGTGGGAGGGGAAAAAAGACACTGATATTGGTATTAGGGACTTACTGTCCTCATAAAATGAGTTGAGAATGGCCCCACCTTCTGTATTTCCTGAGCAATTCTGTGGAGAGTTAGTGTTATTTTTTTCCATAAATATAACAGAATAAATCAGTGGATTTGTATGAGGCTGGTGTTGTGTTTGTGGAAAGATTTTAAATTTTTATAATTTTTTTCAATACAGATAAAACTAATCAAATTTTTATTTTATTTTTGTAATATTTTTGGTAATATTTGTGTTTTACAGGGTCTGACAATTTTATCTATGTTGTTGAATTGACTGACATAGAGTTTTGCATAATATTTCCTTATTATTGTATTGATATCTTTACAATTTCTGTTTATTTCTATTATTGAAAATTCCATTCCATTTTCTTATTACTTTCATTTTCTCTCTTAGGAGTCAGTTATCTATTGAATGTTTCTACTTTGAACATCATCTGCCTTAATCACTATGTAATTTCAAGATTTTACCTTTTAAAAATTGTTTTATTTTTAAATATTATGAGTATTTAATAGTAAATTTATGAGGTACATGTGATATTTTGATATAGGCATACAGTTTTTTTAATAGTTGTTACTATGACAATACCTGGTACGTTTGTCTCTTTATTTGTCCTGTTTAAGATTCATAGTGACTGTTGAAAAAGTATAGTTAAAGAATTTTCGTAATTCTGAATCTGTCTTACCTATTAGGTATTAAAATGTGACTTGTGTCCTATTGCCTGAGTCCTATTTCTCTGACTCCAATTGAATGTCCTCCATTAATCTTATCTCTTTCTCCTTTGTCTGAATTCTTGTTCCTCTTTGACCACTCTTGATTTGTTTTCCTAACCTATGTACCAGTTCCTCATTTGTATCTCAACCTGTGTCTTACATGTTATTAAACCATTATTAAGTTCTTGATTTTATGTTTTTATTATAGAATTATCTTATTATGTTGGAAATTTTTTCTAATTCCTTATCAGAAATTTTGGCCCAAATTGTCTAGATCACCATTGCCAAATTTAGAAGGCCAAAATAATTTTATACTAGTAATAATTCATATTTTATAACTATACTTTCTAGCTATATAAATTATTCAGCTGACTTCTCACTCTTACTTAAGGCTCATTTATATCTCAGTGACTATAATTTAAACTCACAAATAGACAGTGGAAGAGAAAATGTTAAGGAAAAGACCTGTTAATCCAGTTTATTTTTTATAAGTTTAATAAATAGTGCAATCTAGTTTATATATCAATTTCTTATGTAGTGGATAATTGTGGGAGAGTCTTCTTGGTTTCAACCAGCTGGAGACCTAAACAACAACAAAAAATAACTGTTTTCCTCCTTACAGTTCTAATAAGACATTATTCTATAGCGAATATTTTAAGAAAATGTCTATCCTCTGACCAGCCGGGTAGTCTTCCTAAGAAATACTTCATCCTGTATAGCTTGGCAAACATCATTAGGTAAATCTTCATCAATAGAGGTAAATTTTACATTTTTGAGAGAGGTTACTTAATAACTTTATTATTTAATTAATATGCAGCGATCTGTTCAATTTTTCTTTTACATATTACATGACCAAAATTATTGTTGATAAAGTCCCATATAAATTATGTGGATGAGCCACTCTCTGTACATCCAGAAATAATGCTGTATGCTAATTATTTGAATGAGGAATTGACTTTCCAGGATAAATGGAATTATAATCACAAGGGAAAAAAGTATTAGGCCTAAAAACAAAAATCAGAAGAGAACCATTAAGATAAGTCAAATTCATTTATTAACTTAGCAATTTACTTTGAAATTTCTAAGCATTAGGGACTAATAAGCCAAAAGGGGAAAACAAAAAGATGAAATCCAGACTCTGGGGGCAAAGTAATATTTGGAGGTTGTGCAGGAGCACTAGCTTTCAATCATTTTATTTTCAGGACTGCTTTGCACTAAAAGATGGTTTGAATTTTCACCCTCATTAATATATTTACATTAATTCAGCTTCCAGCTTAATTAAAATTTCAGTAAAAGTTAATAACATTATAAATATAACCATATGTTAAAATAAAAGATGCACTTCTACCTTTTCATGAATTAAATTGGGAGAGAGAGCAACAGACATGTTGCATTACAAAATTGGTAAGCTGAAAAGTTAGAATACAGACAGAGAGCCCTTATAATTTAACAAGATAAAAAATAAGAAAAATGTAAAATTTTGTCCTCAAGTGCAGAAAATAATACTTAATGAAAACATAACTTAGAAGCAGAAATATAAAGCAATAAACACTAATGGTGGTTTTTGCACTAAAGGAGTAAGTTGACTGTCAACAATGCTAATGCAATCTAAAGTGAATTAATATAAAGATACACATAGTGAAGACAATATGATTCTATTATCTTGATTAGAATCACCAGAAGAATAGTTTTTAATTTTGATATTCTTATTTTAAGAAATCCATAAATGAGTCATACTGTTTCCATAGGATTTTGATTTGGATGACAAGAAGACTAGAAAATGAATCATATCATATAAGAAATTTTATGAAGAAGTGTGCATTTTTGCCTGAATAAGATGTAAGTATTTGAAGGTCTCCTATGCAGAACAGGGATTTGGGCTTATTATAATGAAGAAGATACTGACAAGGTTGTCTTAAAATGGAATGATTTTTTTCTGCCCCTAAACTTCAAGAAGAAGCTGAAGGAACTTTAGAAATAATTTTAAAGAGGAGATTCAACTATCTGATGAGATACTGAAATAGAAAACTAGGTAAAAACTATGTAACCTTAAAGCTTCCTTCTAATCAAGACACTCTCTAACTTTATGGAAACAATCTAGTAAATTCACTGTTGTCTTCATAAACTCTATTCTTATTTCTCATAAGCTAAGGGATGTCTGCATTTATCATACGGTTTATATTTTGCATAGTATTTATATAACTTTTTATATCTTTATAAATGTATAATTTACGGCTCAGATTTTTGGTTATAGTCTAAATTAATCTCATCTTAATGACTTTATATTAGAATCAACATTTTTTTTTTTTCAAAACTGGTCTTCTGAAACTTCTCCAAACTAACAACCACCCTTAGTTTAGAGGGAGTGGAGACCCCACTGTAAATTTCAACTTGTGTTAGTTTCACAGACCCCACAGACAAATTTTCACTAATCTGGTGGCTTAAAACAACAGAAATATTTGGGAGGCAGAAATGGGAGGATCACTTGAGGCCAAGAGTTTGAGTCCAGCCTGGCCAATATGGTGAAACCGTGTCTCTACCAAAAATAAAAAATAATAATAAAAAAATAGCTAGGCGTGGAGATTGAGAATCAGGAGGTTGAGGCAAGAATCGCTTGAACCCAGAAAGTGGAGGTTGAAGTGAGCTGAGATGGCACCACTGCACTCCAGCGAATCTATCCAAACAAACAAACAAACAAAAACAGAAGTTTATTCCCTCACATTACTAGAGACTAGAAGCTAGAAGTCTGAATTCAAGGTGTCAGCAGGGTCATACTCCCTCAGAAAACTCTAGGGCAATATCACTACTTGCCTCTTCTGTCTTCTGGTGGTCCCAGGTGTGTCTCTGCTTGTGGCAGCATAATCCCAATCTCTACTTCTGTCTTCACATTGCCTTCCTTTCCCTATACAGTTTCTTTGTGTACTCTTCTGTCTCTTATAAGGGATACTCATTAGATTTATGGCCAACCCTAAACCACGACAACTTTATCTCAATCCTTACCTTAAGTGCACCTGTAAAGGCCCTATTTCCAAATACAGTCATATTCTGAGGTTCTGGGTGAAGATGAATTTTGAAAAAGCACTATTCAATCCACTGCTCTACTAAGACAGGAAATGAAACACTTAAATGCTTTGCATTTCAACAGGGGCTTGCATTTTACATCCGTCCTCTTATGTGATTAATATTAAGTATCTTTACTAAAGAAACAATATAAGACTTGTAATTCACTTTCATGAAGCAGCAGCAGTTTGCACTATTTAAACATGGTCATGTTTCTTCCATTGATTTTTTTGCAATAACATGATGAGATTAATTTCAGAAAATATTTTTAAAAATTTATCAAAACAATTCTCATGTATGTGATTGAAAGGTAAACCATATAATGCATTAAAAGTGAAGAATCTTTGTAACTCACTAAATTGTTCTTATGTAAGAAATGTTTCTACAGTCTGTTAATAGAACGCTGATTTTCCATCCTGGATGATCCAATTTTGGCTTATCGATCCCAGAAGCTAAAAAATATATTGAATTTCAGACAAAGTGCATAGATAGAAGACATCAGATTAGTTATAGAAAGAAGGTGCTTTCAGCAAATTATAAATCAAATTAAGATTTGTCTTTAACACTGCTATGGGTATATATTACAAGCACCTTAATTTATTTTTACCTTAGGAAGAAAATGTTGATCTAATCATCAGTTAATTTGCTGAAGCCACATGTGACGTGTACAGATAATCATTGGTGACTATTATTCTATTTTTATCCTTAATTATTTATCACTAATTTATAGAACAGTAAGTAATTGCATTTTACAGCTGTATTCTTTCAGAAATTCTTCAACTAGTGAAAACTTTACTCTCTGATTATGTATGCATCCAAAATGTCTGGGGATTTTTAAACTGTAGTCTTCCGTTATGCTCCTTGAATAGAGAATGTTCTAATAGTCTCAATAATAATAAATATCTCAAAAAGTTAATTTAGGAAATATACAAATAACAGAAGCTGTATCTAAGCTGGGGATCAAATAGTAAACCAGAAACTGAAATAAAGTCACGTTAAATATGCATTCAGAATAAATGGACACCAGAGGTCCAGTTTTGTGCTAATTGTCATCCTTTTGAAGAATAAATGGACTCTGAGGTGGTGGGTTTGGTCTGTGTTGAGGGAGGGTGCCCATGAGGGTGTCCACTCTGATCATTACCTGGAGAACAACCAATGAAGTCTTCTAAATATGGTGTGATTTATATATTTCGCCCTCATCCTACCCCTTGCAAAGGATCATTCTTTTTAAGCTTGAATCTTTTAGCCCATGTTGGGATATATATTGGTCTATATGCTACCTTCTTTTTCTTAAGTTTGAAAGGTAGAAGGCAAAAGATGAGGATGTTGTTTTATTTTCTATGGTTTTACACATGATAATTTAAGAGAATACTAGTTGATATTGTGATTCTTTTGCTGCACTCTTACAACCAAGTCTTGCAGTAAAATCAGGACCAAATAAATTTTGAACTTTTAGGAAATCAGTGATATGTGGGATATTTTAGAAACAGAATATTAACTGCTAGTGAGAAAGCCTAGGGATTGCAAATTTAGTTCTTGATTTATGTAGTCGAAGCTTAAATAAGACTAAAAATTATTTTATTTCTGCTTTTTAATTTCTCTCTGTATCTATTGAGAAATGAAAAATGGCAGCACATTAACAGCCTTTTAATTACTTTCTGATGCCCTGATGAAGCATGATAATTTAAAAACTCTTGCTTAACATCAGCTTGTAGACTAAGATCATTAAATATTGTGTCACAACATCGGAGTACTATTATTTTATGCTCCTGGTTTATCACATTAAAGCTTTTTCTTAATGAGCACCTAATAACCTTCAGGCTGCCCTGCCCGTCTTCTGAAACTAATGAGAGGAGAGCCAGTTAGAATATTAATAGGACTAGCCCCAACATATAATACAATTTTGAAATGTTTATTTCTGCTGAATATCTGAGATGGAAGTACTGGGTGACAGTTGCTCCTCAGAATAGATCTACAGACACCTGCAAGGATCACCTCTATCCAGGGCATTTGTGCCTATGTTTTTCTTGACAAATCATAGTTCTGTACATTTATGGAGTATTTTAATATATGTATACAATGTGACATGATTAAATCAAGCCAATTAACATATCCAGTACCTCACTTACCTATCATTTTTTATGGTGAAATACTTGAGAAGTGTACTTAATATGTCACTCCCCCTTCCACTGAGTGTGAGGCACAGGAGATTGCCCTGTAGCCCAACCTTTTGACCATGTCTTGTGCATCTGTATTGTTTAAATAATTGAAATAAAATAAACATTTTTCTTCAGTAAAGCAGAGTTTATAGACACAAATTGTTGATGAATAAAATAGCTTGAGGTTGTTAATGTTTTGGAAAGAATGACAATTACATGCAGATGCATTGAGAAAAAAGTTAAGCATTATTGATTCTTAACTAATCTTCAGGTTTGTGATATGCATGAAATTATTAAGTAGTTTGAAGTATAACAAAAATTCATTATTTTGTTAATGACAGGTCTTTAGAAAAACAGCTAGAGCATTAACTGATGTCAAATACAAAATAAAAGAATCCACAAAAAAAATCAGGTTGAACTTTGCAAATTGTCTAACACAGCACACAAATGCAGCAGAACTTTTATCTTTTAATGGGTGAAAAATTAACAGATTACCTGGAAAGAAGATGGTTTGCTAAGATAATTCTCACACTATCACTATAGTGAAGAACTCAGCATTTTGTTTAAATTTTTGAAGGGATTTCAAATTGATTACGTTAAATAAAAATCTCAAAAACATCTTAGCTTTTACTGTATTTTTTTTCTCTTAGATAAAAATCTATATGGAATTTTCTATGTCACTTAGGCATACAAAGAAGATTATACAAATGATGAGGGGTTTCCAAACTAATCCTTTATAAAAAGCAAATGATTACTCCCTCTTTTCCTGTAATGCTGTTTTTATCCTTGCCCAGTCTTCATACATCAGTGTATATACTGATTTTCTTATTGTGCACCAATTTTTAAGAGTAAATATCCTCTCACAGCTCAATTCCAATGCAAAGGTTTACAACATGGAGTTCTACTGAGCATAGATTTTTAAAATCCTACAGAAACATGTAGATACTCAATCAAATGGCTATAAAAGCATTGTTTTTTCCAATATTCTGCTCTTCCGTTGTTGAATCAGTTTACTAATTCAAAGCTTTACATGACCCTTTTAAATGCGGATTATAATCAAAGTTCTTAGATGTATAATTCTATGTACATGTAGGATAAATTAGAACATTATATAAAATAAAGCATAAGAGAGGTAAAAACAACTAACGCAGAAAAACAGAAAAAGACAGTGGGGTCCATGGATAATTATCTAACAACTATCAATACAATGCTATTGTTACATAAATGAAATAAGATATCTCCTAGGTTTTACTACATATATTTAAAGCTCAAAGTTGCTGAAAGCACAGCATTGAATAGATTATGAATAGGACATTTTTTTTTTTTTTTCCCAATGTAAGAGGTGAAAAAAAGTAGAATGTGATCTTATTTTATCTCAGCTGGGAATGGGTGCATCATGTGACACAAATATTTTGCCACCCTGTCCTCAAGTGATCACAAAAATTTGTGAGCATTTATTTTGAAATAACTTGAGTATACTTAATAAAACCTGAGATCTATCTTATTTCACATAGAAAAGACTATTGAGAAGATTATAATGAAGAGGAAATGCTTGACAATCTTCGCAATAACCTAAAATCACAATTGTGTACAAGTATAGTTTCATAAGAATATTTGCACTGTTTAAATACTATGGAGTTATTAGCCTTGCCTTTTATATTACGTGAAGTATGAATAGATCAAGTACTCTAGAAGTACTTATGGTATCATTATGTATTGATTACAATAAAATGATAAAGAGTTAGTATACTGAGTTCTTTTTCTATAGATGTTTTATTGTTGTTATTGTTGTTTAATTTTAAGACGTACGATAAAAAATTTTAGAGATGGGTTCCTCCACTGGTTAAAGTAATATTTGAGTCTATTTTTAAAAATTAAGAAACATGATGTATTCCTGACAACTGACACATTCAAATATTTAGAGTTGATAAATTTATCAAGGTAGGGCACTTGTTTTTCCCTTCAGGCTATAGCACATAATGCAATGTTTTCTCATTTAGGTATTATTTTTCAGTTTACTCTCAATTTACAAAATCTACTCAAACTCATGATTTATTCTGAGTTTGGCTCTGTTGGCTTTTGTACTAAAGGGTGTTATACAGCATAAGTAATAGTGACACTAAAAAGAAAGGCCATATCACATTTTGAAACATGTGAACCAGCCAGCACTAGCCAAGAAGGACTTCATATTCTCCTGCTCCTGAGTAACATAACCATAAATTTATTTGGCTTTCGGCCTCAGAAGAATGCCGTCTGGTATGTTTTTTAAAAATTTGCACCATTTGTTAATTCATAAATGCAGTCACTTTTCCATCTTTTCCATAGCTTCAGCATATACTAGGGATGTTATGTTAGCAGTTTCTTCAGTAGCCTCATAAATAGATCAACAAATTTTTTTCCACCTTTTTCTTGATGTATGGCATTGTTGATTCATTAACATTAAACTTATGGCCAACGGCACTATAACTTATATCCAAAGGAAGCTTCTGTAGCATATGTTATTTTCTCCTTAAAGCACATTGCAGTCTTCTTGTGCTTAGGAACACTAGGCAGTGTTTCAGCACTGTATTAGACTGGGTAGTTTATAAAGAAAAGAGGTATAATTGACTCACAGTTTTGGATGGCTGGGGAGGCTTAAAGAAACTTACAATCGTGGTGGAAGGAGAAGCAAACACGTCCTTCTTCACATGATGGCGGGAAGGAGAAGTGCCTAGCAAAAAGGGGGAAAGCCCTTTATAAAGCATCAGATCTCATGAGACTCACTCACTGTCATGAGAAGAGCATGGGAAAAACCACCCCCATGATTCAATTACCTCCACCTGGTTCTGCCCTTGATATGTGAGGATTATTACAGTTAAAGGTGAGACTTGTGTGGGGACACACAGCCAAACCATATCGAGCACTATGTTTGGGGGCCTTTTTTTTTCACAAAATCAAACAAAACAAACAAACAAACACACACACACACACACACACGCACACACACAAACCTAAAAGGCTGAATAGATTTCAAATAAGACTTTTTTTTTCCCCCAATATAATAGCTAAAAAAACAAAACAAAACAAAACAAAACAAAACAAAAAACAACAGAAAGGTAGCGTGTGGTCTTAATCTATCTTGGCTGGGAAAGTATGCATCATGTGACTCAAATACTTTACCACCCTGCCTGCAAATGATCACAAAAGCCCATGAGCATTTATTTTGAAGTAACAAATTATAGCAAGCAGGTGAATTCTCGAATACTTAATCTGCAAACATGAGGATCTACTGTATTTTGACTAGAATAGAAACCAAGGGCAAAGAATAATGCTTAAATGTAACAAGTTTATTTGATCTCTATAATCAATGATATAAATTAACATCTTTTAAAAATATTGCTTTGTATATTACAGGATTGGTTTTCTTGTAATTTTTAAATTAATGCAAATATTGTTTAAATCAAACAATCCAGCATTTAAGATATTTTTATATACAATTATAGTCCCATATTAACATTAAGGTTAATAACAGCAAGAAAAAAATACTATTATATTCTTTTCAATTTTTTACAAACAATAAATTACATTTCAGTTTACATTTCTGAGGGTGTTGACAAAGCTATACAATTGAGTGAACAGAATCACAATCAAAATATGGAAGACTTCCAGAGAAAATTTCTTCATGCCACTTTTTAGTCAGCTACCTCCTCCACAGCCCCATCACCATCGATCTGTTTTCTTCCTATGTATTTGCCTTTTCTAGAATGTCAAAAAAATGAATTCACATGGCTCACTGCCTTTTCAGTCAGACTCCCTTCATTTAGCAATTTTCATTTGGGATCCATATATGATCTAACACTTATCAATGTGTCATACTTTTAAATTGATAGGCAGAATTCCATTGTGTGGATGCACCTCAGTTTGTTATCCATCACCCAAGAGAAAGGCATTTTGAATTATTTATAGTTTTGGGCAATCACAAGTAAAGCTTCTATAAATATTCACATACATGTTTTAGCATAAACATAAGCTTTCATTTCACTTAGTTCGATACCTAGAAGTGAGACTGCTGGATATTTTAGTAAATGTATATTTAACATTGTAAGAAACTGCCAAATCTTTTTTTTCTAACATAGCTGTACCATTTTGCATTCCCACAATCAATGTATGAGAGTTTCATTTGCCTTTCCTAATTGCAAACATATGGTCTTTTTAGTTCATTGTTACTGTTGTGGTGATGATTTGCTTGTTTGTTTTGAATGTTAACCATTTTATTAAGTATATAATGATATCTTATTGCCAGATTATGTTGTTTCTTCCGTAACAACTAATGATGTTGGGGATATTTTCATATGTTCAACTCTATTACCTTTCTTTATTGAATTGTTTGTTTTTTATTGAGTTTTGGGAGTTCTTTATATATACAAGCCCTTTACTGGAGAAGTGATTGCACAGTATTTCTCAGTTTATATGGTCTTTCTAATCATTTAACAGTACATTTCAAGCGCAGAGATTCTTACCTTGGCTGTTGCTTTTATGGTACGTGTTTCTGGTGACATATCTAAGGAATATTTGTCATATTAAAGATCACAAATATATTTTCTTCTGTGTTCTTCTAGTAGCTTATAATTTTAGTATTCAAATTTAAGTTCATGTTCTTTTGTGAGTAATTTTCATATGATGCAAGGTATGGATCAAGATTCTTTATTTTACTGTTTGTCAATGTCAAAAACTTTCAACACCATTGTTAAAAATGTTATCTATTATTATTTAAATGTACTTAAAATGAATAAATCATAAAGAATGAGCCTATTTCTGAACACACTACTCTGTTCTAGTCATCTGTGTATATATCTGTAATCTTACACTGTCTTGATGATTGTAACTTTACAGAAAATCTTGAAAGTAGGTAGTGTGATACCTCTAATCTTGTACTTTATCAAACTTCTTTTGGATATTCTTATTTGTTTTCATTTCCACGTAAATTTAAGAATCAATTTGTTAATTTCAGTAAAGTTCTAGTAGAATTTTAACTATAAATTTGAATCAATACATTTATTGAATCAATACAATTATTTACAATTGACATCTTAAAATACTATGCATTCTGAGACATAAACAGTTTTCCATTTTATTTACATAATTACCCATTTATTTAGGTCTTCTTTGATTAGTTTCAGCAGTGTTTTGTAGTTTTCAACATACAGGTACTAAAAATATTGCGTTAGTTTTATACCTACATTTTTCATGCTTTCTGTTACCTTTGAAAATTTGTACTTTAAATTTTAATTTCAATTACTCATTGCTATAATACATTATACATGCATATATGCATGTGTTTGTGTGTGTGTCTATATATGTATGTATGTATATATATACACATATACACACACACATATGTATGTACATATATACATATATATGTACATATATATGTACATACATATATACACACACAAACACAGATATATAGTATGTATATGTAATAAATATATTTTCATGTTTATATGTTCATGTTTAATATTGCATTATGTATCTTTTGGGTTTTTTGGTTTTATGTCACAGCATAGCTTTATAGATACATACACATACGTATATAATATGTGTGTATAATGTATTGTACATATGTCTATAATATATGTATTATGTATTTCATATATATACACATATACAGAATGTGTATATATACACACACATATACAGCATGTGTGTGTGTGTGTGTGTGTGTGTATATATGTGTGTGTGTTGACCTCATATTCTGCAATGTTGGTAAACTTATTTGATCTAGAAGGTATTTACAAATAGATTGGTTAATTCTTTGTAAATCTTTATGTCACTTTTGCATATAAACAAGTTATTTATGTTCACATTTTATGCATTTCCTATCTTTTTCTTGACTAATTTCACCGGCTAAGATCTTCAGGACAATAATGACATATGATAAATTTACTTTCTTTGTGCTCTTAGAAGAAAATCTTTCTTTATTAAGTATATTTTTATCTGCAGGCATTTTTAGTCTACCTTAAAAGGCCTAAGAAATTGTATTTTCTTTTCAGTTTGCTTAGATTTTTTATCATAAATGTTGAATTTTATCAAATTATTTTACGCATCTATTGTGGTGATCATATGGTTTTCTATTTTTTTGTTTGTAGATACAGTGAGTTTTATTAATTAATTCTTGCCACTGAAGCAGTTTTTATTGCCAGGGTAAACTTATTTTCTATGATCTACTTTTAAATCTTGTTGCACTAAATTTGAATTTTTCATGTCTATGTTCTTGAGAAATATTAACATGCAGATTACAATTTTTATAATAATTTGTTTATGGAGTCATAATAATGCTAGCCTCTTAAAATGAATTTGAAAGCATTCCCTTCGCTTCTATATTCTGGAAGAAATTCTGTACATTTGGAACAACTTCTTTCTTAAATGTCGGGTAGAATTCACCAGTAAAATTGTTGGGATTTGACATTTTCCTCCTTTCCTAGTTTGGAAGTTTTTAATTATAAAAATAATTATTTAATAGATATAATACATCTTAAATTATGTATTTCTTTTACATTGGCCCTGATATTTATGTTTTTTAAAGGACTCATTTATTTCATCGAAGTTGTTAAATTTATGGGCAAAGAACTTCTCATGGCATTTCCTATTTTCCAATAAATTCTGTGGGCTCTTTTGTAATATCCATTTTTTTTTTTTGGAATTCGTATTTGAAATTTCTTTCTGTTCTCTTTCTTTGTCATCCTGCAGGAAGTTTAATGATTATGTTCATCATATTAGCTTCCTATTGACGCCTTAAAAATTACACAGTTGAGCAGTTGAAAACATCACATTTATTTTCTCACGGGTCTGATGATCAGAAGTCTAAATTGGCTTAGCTTGGATTGCTTTCTCTGTTCTGGGTTTCACAGGGCTAAAATCAAGTTGTCAACCAGCTGAGCTCTTATCAGGAGGCTCTGAGAAAAATCCCCATCCAAGCATGTTCAGGTTGTTGGCAGAATCCAATTCTTTGTGGTTTTCGGACTAAGATCTCCATTCCCTTGTTGGCTAGCTCTCAACTGGGAGGTGACATTAGCTCCTTAAATGACTCTTTCTGATCATTGCATGTTGGCCCTTATTTCAGAGCCCCGATGGTGTGCTACATGTTTGAGTTCGCCTGATTTCTCCTGTTGCTGCATGTCTTTGACTGACTCTTTCAGCCTCATGTTTTGTTTTAATTGGCTCAGGAATTAGACTGAGACCACCTGGATAATTCAGGATAGTCTCCTTATTTTATAGTTCCCTGATTATTAACCTTAATTATATCTGCAAAGTTCCTTCATAGCACTATATAGATTAGTGCCTGGTTGAATAACCAAAATAGAAACTTGAAGGAAGGAAGACATCTTAAGATTCTGTCTACTACACTGATCTTTACGAAGATCAGATTTGGGTGTAATCCGCCTCTTCTTCATTATCTTTCTGTTCTCAAGATCATAATTATTTTCCCATATGCACACCATTTTATCCCTACTACTGACCATGTGTTTTTACTACCTCTTTGTTTTAATTTGCTTTTTTTGCTCCTCAATTTTTTAGTTGCTTATTTCTTAAAGTGGCAACATAAATCATTAGTTTAATATATTTCTTCCTGCCTAATATCAGTATTTAATGTGATAAATCACTCTCTAAACACTGTTTGTTTGCATATAACAAGTATATTTTCATTTTTGTTCAATTCAAAATATTTCTAATTTAACACACTTTCTTCTTTGCCCTTGGGGTTATTCAGATGTGTGTTCTTTAATTTTCAAAATATAGGCAAATTGCAGATATATTTCTAATAATTCCTTCATGTTTAATACTGTTATGATACAATATTATATTATGTATCATTGGGGCTATTTTTGTTTTCTGTCACAGTATACGATCTATTGTTATGACTGTTATTTCTGTATTCTTTTGTTGGTTAAAGGTTTTATAAACAAACACCTAAGGTAGACTGTTAAGGGTATTTAGGTCTTTTCTATTTTTCTGATTTCTTTCATTTATTCTATTAATAACTGAGATATGAATGTTGATATCTCAAACTGTAAATGTGGATTTGCATTGTCGGGATTTTAATTGCTATCTTTCTTTAGTTTGTTCCTTGAAAAGTATATCTGCTTTATCACTAATGTTTCCCAGATTCTTACATTCTTATACATTTAGAATTTATGTGTTTATATATTAAATGATTTCCTGAAAATATTTTTAAATTTATGTATTGTGAGTGTGTGTGTGTGTCTATCTGTCTGTCTAAGTACAGTCAGCATAGTTTTTATTTTCTTTCTGTATCTGATTATCACAGTATATGTATATTCCAGGTCTGTTGCTATACCCTGTGGATGATAGCATGTAGTGCTTTCTTTCTTTTTTAAAAATATGAGCCATGTGCTCTCTTGGGAAATTATTTTGGAAAATCTTTATATTTAGATTCTAATTTTAAGATCATTTCCAATATAGAGGAGGACCCAATGCTATGCCAGGCACTGGGGAACATTACCTACCTGGTATTTTATATTTAATTAAAAATTTGTATTTTTGAACATAGATCACATAAATTTGACCTGTAAATGCAGGCAAAGGTGAGCTTTGTGCTATAACTTATAATCTCCTTTGTGCTATAACTTTGTGCTACACAAAATACAAAAATACAAAAATTTGTATTTTTGAACACAGATCACATAAATTTGATCTGTAAATGCAGGCAAAGGTGAGCTTTGTGCTATAACTTTGTGCTATAACTTATAATCCTCCACCTTTGCTCACTGCCATGGTAAGCCTCACATCAGTCTTCTTGGTATAAGGGCTAGAAAAAATATATTTCTGTTTCCACCACACACCAAGGGTGTTTGCTTTTGGTGTTTCTGTTTTATTTGGAAGAGTCACCCACCTTGTAGCAGCACGGAACTTTATGTACGCTCCGATTTTCAACAAAGCCATGAAAACTAAAGTTCAAATTATAAGACTTAGAAAATACTGTCAAAATAAAAATATGTTTCTGTGAGTTCCTGTTTCACTGAGATTATAACTTGCTGCTTCTCTATTCTCTTTCAAGAACTTTTATATTTCTGAAGGCTCATTTTTTATGTTTTGACTTTTGGTTAGAGTTGATACATAAACAACCATGCTACTAGAAATGGGACTTCATTCCAAGGATTTTAATTGCTCATTATTCTTTAGTTTGTACACTGGCAACTTGCATCCAATAATATTTTCCAGATTCTTACTGTTTATTAAGGTGGTTTGCTTGAAGATACTTTCCCTAATTTCTTTGAATTCCTATGGTGTAACAGCCTACTATTTCTTATTATGATACTTTGTAGATTCTCAGCTTATTAGATACCATTTTACTATATTTTTATGTGGTATTAAAATATTCTCTCATTCAAAGCTTTTAGATTTGTTTTCTTTAGAAAGGGTATAAGCAACGTACAACTTTTGAGTTCTTGCCTTTTTTATATTTAGCCTACTGCCAAACTTGAATTGAGAATATTACTGCATATAAATTCAGATTCAGAGTATTTCCCTCATTTTGATGAAAATCATGCATCACAATTTTAATATGGTATTAAATATCATATGTTATTATATATTAAAATATTTGTGAAATTATGTTTCAATGTTGTATAAGAGTCTGGTGCCAGTTACATATACATGTCAGTAGCCTTTGCTTACTTGAAGTAGGAGATTTCAGTTCCTTTTAGGTTTAGGAATCTTGTTATCCAGAGTGCAGCTATGGGTGAAAATTTTTCACTGTATATGAATCTGTAAGATCAATTTTCCAGCATCTACATAAATCAAATGAGGTAAATGCTGTATTAAGAGTTCATGTTTCATGCTTTTCTCCCACCCCATATTTTTCATTCCTATCTTTTTGTTCTACTCCATAGAATTTTACCTCATAATTGTAAGGAGCTTGATTTGTCATTACTTTTCTAGCTCTTGAGTTAGAAGGTTTAGAATATTTTCAACCTATCTTTTGTCACCTTATGTGTATTCAAAGCTATAATTTTATTTTAAGTTGTGGTTTAGCTATACTACAAAATTTGATATGTTGCAATTTTATTTTTATTTCACTCAGAGTATTTTCTAATTTACTTTTTTCCTAACCATGAATTATCTAAAACTATTTTGCTTCATTTCTTTTTTATTTTTCTGATAACTTTTCTTTCCTATTTACTATAGTCTGTCTTATTCCAATTACTTATATTACGTTGTGGCTTGTTTTTGGACTCAGCTTATGACCTATTTTGGAAAAAATTTCCATGTGAACTTAAGAACAGTGGGTATTTAGTAGCTGAGAAAATGTCATTAAAGTAAGTCGTGTTGTTCAGGTTAAGTTTTCCTTCTGTAAGATGGATAGAATATTAGATCACCTCAATTTTCTCAGAGGTTGTATTTCAGTTTTCAGGTCTTTTTTGTTTTAGTCTTGTTTCTATTCCTAGGGCATAGCTGTTACTCATATTGTGTGCCATGATGCCTTGTGTAGGTCACTTACTCTCATCTTTCTAGATTCTGAAATGAATGAAATGAAATTGATCATACTTTTCTGCCTTGCCTGGTTTTGAATTCAAAGCTTAAGAGATTCTGTTCAATTGAAACTGTACACGTATGAGTAAACCATGCAATTATGCAGAAATGCACCTGTCTCAAAATATCTGTTTTAATAGATACTTTTATATTTGAAATATATATATACACACACACACACATAGAATATATACAATGTTTTCTGTAGGAAACAAATTTTCACTGTGATAATGCAAATGAACTTGCTTTTCCCAAGAATTTCATGATATAGATAAATAATAATTAGCAATTTTTTCTAATAAAATAATATATTAATCATAGAGTTTAACAACTTCTAAGAATTTGTAAAATAAGGGATTTCTTTTTTTTCGACTTTTCTTTTTATTAATATACTTTAAGTTCAAGGGTACATGTGCACAATGTGCAGGTATGTTACATATGTATGCTTGTGCCATGTTGGTGTGCTGCACCCATCAACTCGTCAGCACCCATCAACTCATCATTTACATCAGGTATAACTCCCAATGCCATCCCTCCCCCATTCCCCCTCCCCATAAAAGGCCCCGGTGTGTGATGTTCCCCTTCCCGAGTCCAAGTGATCTCATTGTTCAATTTCCACTTACGAGTGAGAACAAGCGGTGTTTGGTTTTCTGTTCTTGCGATAGTTTGCTGAGAATGATGGTTTCCAGCTGCATCCATGTCCCTATTAAGAGTTCATGTTTCATGCTTTTCTCCCACCCCATACAAAGGACACAAACTCATCCCTTTTTATGGCTACATAGTATTCCATGGTGTATATGTGCCACATTTTCTTAATCCAGTCTGTCACTGATGGACATTTGGGTTGATTCCAAGTCTTTGCTATTGTGAATAGTGCCGCAATAAACATATGTGTGCATATGTCTTTATAGCAGCATGATTTATAGTCCTTTGGGTATATACCCAGTAATGGGATGGCTGGGTCAAATGGTATTTCTAGTTCTAGATCCTTGAGGAATCGCCACACTGTTTTCCAGAATGGTTGAACTAGTTTACAGTTCCACCAACAGTGTAAAAGTGTTCCTATTTCTCCACATCCTCTCCAGCACCTGTTGTTTCCTGACTTTTTAATGATTGCCATTCTAACTGGTGTGAGATGGTATCTCATTGTGGTTTTGATTTGCATTTCTCTGATGGCCAGTGATGATGAGCATTTTTTCATGTGTCTGTTGGCTGTATGAATATCTTCTTTTGAGAAATGTCTGTTCATATCTTTTGCCCACTTTTTGATGGGGTTGTTCATTTTTTTTCTTGTAAATTTGTTTGAGTTTTTTGTAGTTGTGGATATTAGCCCTTTGTCAGATGAGTAGATTGCAAATATTTTCTCCATTCTGTAGGTTGTCTGTTCACTCTGATGGTAGTTTCTTTTGCTGTGAGGAAGCTCTTTAGTTTAATTACATCCCATTTCCACACATCTACAGCCATCTGATCTTTGACAAACCTGAGAAAAACAAGAAATGGGGAAAGGATTCCCTATTTAATAAATGGTGCTGGGAAAATTGACTAGCCATAAGTAGAAAGCTGAAACTGGATCCTTTCCTTACTCCTTATACGAAAATTAATTCAAGATGAATTAGAAACTTAAATATAGACCTAATAACATAAAAACCCTAGAAGAAAACCTAGGTAATACCATTCAGGACATAGGTATGGGCAAGGATTTCATGTCTAAAACACCAAAAGCAATGGCAACAAAAACAAGGGATTTCAATGGGTGAGACTCACAGCTAACATACAGTGATCAGATGTAGACCTTGAGTAATTTTAATTGGCTTGTGTAATTTTAATCTGTAGCAACTTCCAGCCTGTGGAGGATATTTTCTTGTTGGAAAACTTTTTGTCTTGATACCAATGATACTCTTAAGTGGTCATCTTGCCTACTTTGTCATTTTTCCTTCTCTGTTTTTGCTTATTTATCTTCCCCTACCAAGCCATTTCTAGTTGGAATTACTCAAGATTGGATGTTAAGCGATCTGATCTGATCTGATCTCTTCTTATACTATAGTCTACCCATAAGCATTGTATCTCTTCACAAAAATGCAATCATCACCTATACTCAACTGTGTCGTTACTTTTATTCCTAACTCCTGTTTTTCCACTGAGTACTACCCATTCATCTAACAGTCTAATTGAAATTTTACACATGTTCAAGGAAACTCAAATCTAACATATAAAAATTCCAAACTGATCACTTCCCTTCCTCTTCTCCTTAACTGTTACATTTCCTGTTTGATTTCTTAGTAAGTGGCCCAATTCAATTCATTATTGCAAGCCAGAGAACTAGCAATAAACCATGGCATGTCCACCCCCTTCACCCACAATAGTTAATTTATCACTGAGTCCTCTCTGCTTTTCTTCCTCTACATTTATCAAATCTAACCTACTTCTTTCTCTCTCTGTCACCTAGTTCAAACTAACAGTTCCCATTGGTACATTTACAACATCCTTCTCAACGTTTTCATCTGCATTCACTCTGCCATCTGCTGTTGACACTGCAGGTCCAGTTATCTTTCTCCCTCCCTCCACCTCTAAAATCTGATTATATAAGCTTCTCCAAGGACTTCAAATACATTAAAAAATTTTAATCACTGTTAGGATAAAAACAAATCTTTATAACATGGTTTACAAATTCTCCATCTAATGTTAACTTTTTAATTGTATTGTACTTTTTATTTTTCCCTATTCCAGCCATTCTGAACTTTTTTCAGTCCTCTACCATGGAAAACTGCTTATAGTTTTCACTCATACTGAAACACAATTACGTCCTTTTTTAATGTGGATTCCTCAGACACATTTAAGTTCAAAACTTTTATTATTATTATTATTATTATTATGAGACGGCGTCTGGCTCTGTCACTCAGGCTGGAGTGCAGTGGTGCAATCTTGGCTCACTGCAAGTTCCACCTCCTGGGTTCATGCCATTCTCCAGCCTCAGCCTGCTAAGTAGCTGGGACTACAGGCGTCCACCACCACGCCCGGCTAATTTATTTTTTATTTTTTATTTTTATTTTTTGTATTCTTTAGTGGAGACAGGGTTTCACCGTGTTAGCCAGGACGGTCTTGATTTCCTGACCGCATGATCCACCTGCCTCGGCCTTCCAAAGTGCTGGGATCACAGGCGTGAGGTACCACGCTAGGCCTAAATTCAAAATCTTTTACATTAGAAAAGACTTTTTTACTCACCCTGAAAAGATGAAATTACTGGTTTTATCTTCTCTTATAAAACATGATAAGTCTTCTATTTAGCATTTATGTCAATTATAATTTTATGTATTTATTTTGAAATTACTTGAACCAACGTGTATCTTCCCCACCAGAGTATGGAGCTATAAATCATACCCATGTTTATTTCTTTGTCATATGCATTATATCTGCATAATGTCTGTTATTCAATGAGTACTGACAATCATTCATGCATTTATTATAAAATAACTTACTGAAGGTTTTTTAGAGTTCATATATGTTTGGGCTAAGGATATAATATTGAAGGGGAGCACCCATGATTATAGCTGCTGGTGATAAAACTAAACAAACGAAAATCCTTATCTTTTGAAAGCTTCAATAGTGGGATGACACAAAAAGTGAACACATGAATATTAAATATCTGTCCTGTAAAGAAAAAATAAAGCATGATAGGCTATTGTTTCACTGCAATTCTATTTTAAGCAGGGTGATCAAAACAACACCTCTTGGAAAAGACGATGATTGAGAAGAGACCTAAGCAAAATAAGAAAGCAAGTCACGTGGGGATCTGAGAAAGGCAGCTTATGGTTGAAAAAAACAAATGCGAAAATCCTGATGCTAGAGTTGCCAAATCAAATACAGGACACCCAGTTATATTTGAAATTCAGAAAAACAACATTTGTTTTAAGAGAAGAATGTCCCAAATATTTCATGGGGCATAATTAGACTAAAGAAGTTTTCATTGTTTTTCTGAAATTCAAATGTAACAGGGCATCCTGTTTTTTCTTTGCTCAATCTGGCAACTCCACACTGAGGCAAAGTGAGCTTTGTGCATTTAAAATATAGCACAGTGAGTCGGAGCCTTAGACGGATGTAAAAAAATGCAAGAGAGAAAACTGGAGAGAGTTACAGTGATCAGAATAGGCAGGGTCTTGAGGACAACTTTAAGGCCTAATTTTAGTCTAAGTGTGAAAGAAATTATTGAAACTTTTTTGATTTGGAGAGTAGCGTAATCCCATTATTGTTTTTAAAAGAATTATAATGACTGCTGAATGAATAAATAATGATGATGATTACATGGAGTGGTAATTAGAGAAGCTTTTTAGGAAAATAAAACATCCTGAGGGAATATATAATTAGAGAGGATTTTGAGAAAGGAGTTATAAGTTAGCAAAGATTGTACTAAAGATTAACTTTGTTCTAATAATTAAGTTATAAGAAAAATAAATTTGTAGTAGAGGTCAGAGAGGATTATATCATAGAAACCAACTATTTACAAAGATAAAGTCAAAAATGTTAAGAAAACAATCACAGTATAGCAGTAATTTAAATTGTTGAAGGATGGATTAGGTAAATTTTAGCAAAGTATGGAAATTTCAAGTAAGGCTTGTCCAGCTCTACAGAAGACAATGCATTGGTAATAGGCACCGTATTAGTTTCCTATGGCTACCCTAACAAAGTAGCACAACACAGGTTGGCATAAATAACAGAAATGTTTTGCCTCACCCTTCTGGGGGCTATAAGTCAAAGATTAAAATGTTGGCAAGGTTGGTTGCCTCTGAGGGATTCCGGTGGTTTGCTTGTAACCTTTGGCATTCCTTAGCTTGTAGAAGTTTCACCCAAATCTTTATCTTCACCTTTATATGCTGGTCACCTCCTATCTTTATCTGTGTTCAAATTTCCCTCTTTTATGAGGTCATAAGTCATATTTGAGTAGGGCTCACCCTATTGCAGTTTGACCTTACATTAACTAAATGTATCTGGAACAAATGTGTTCCCAAATAAGGTCCCATTCTCGTGTATAGGGAATAGGATATCAATACGTGACTTGGGAAAGGGAGTAGAATTAACCCAGGACAGGTACTCACACAAAATAACTGGTAAGACATTTTATAGTTGACTACATTTTTAAATTTTATAACTGAAGTGTATACTACTATTTCTATCACATAACCTTTTTTTTTTTAACAACATACATACACAATTTTAATATTTTAAGCATTTTCACATAAAATTCCATGTGATCCACACATCACTACTATGTGGTGAATATTGTTTTCCAATTTTATACATAAGCTGAGACTTCGAATGAGAATTTCACCTAGTGAGTGACAGTCGTTATTTCACCCTTAAATTTCCAATGTCCAAAATCCATTTGAATCACTAAGCAAGCAGTTTATGGACAAAGAAGTAAAATCCAGGAAGCATAAAGTGCATGATGTCTTTCATTGGGATGGTATAAAAAAATAAGAGTTTGTTGTATCATCATATTTTAAAAAGTATATTTTCATAATCTTAATACTTTGATTTTAATAATAATATATTTGAAATTTTGAATGCCTGATTTTTTTCCTTGTCTAGTCATTTTATTTGCAGCAAGTAATGCTTATCGATGAACTCATTTCTACTTTTCCCATTTTAAGGCCAATCACCAGTTTCTTTCACTGCAGTCTTAAAATTTTATACTTCATTTCTATCCTAGCAGCTCTAGCATATAAGACTACTGAAGAAATCTGTCAAATATTCACACCTAGTGACAGGCAATGAACTAGTTGTCACCAAATCTTCCTGGTTTCAGGAGAAGCCCCGAAAAAGGAGAGAGAAAAGATTGATTTTCACTTTTGAAAACCCTTCTAAGTGAATCCTCTTACTGTTAATTCTATGGTTGAAACATAAGTTCAATCGGAAATCACCAAAAAACACCATCAGCTTAATTGACTATAGAACATTTCCATAAATCTGGCAAGTAATAAAGACTCAAATATGCCCGTTAGGCAGACCTTCCTTTTCAGATGTGTTCCCAGTGCACACAATCAACCTGAATATGACAGTTGCTTACATTTACTTGTCACCATGACACAGCTAAGAGAAAGAAGATAAATTATATTACTTATTGGGAGAAGAGTAGTGAATATTTTGGATAGTTAACTAAGCAGATTAGACAAATAAATAAATAAATAATGTATCTACTGGTTCTTGTGTCTTTTGAAGTAAAGGCTTAATGTAAATTTTCAGAATGATATTAAAAATGATCTTAACATTATTTATTGAATCTATTTTTATATGGATATGAATATTCTTCAAAATAATTTGTTTATTGTTTTTAAAACTTTAAAAATTATAGTTCTAGAATATTTTTAAATGAGGGGAATTTATATCTATTAAGAAAACTTCAACTCACAATTATCTGGAAACAAATCTTAGACAAGTTTTGTAAGTTTAATATTTAAAACTGTAAACTTATAAAGAAAAATATTTAAAAGTAAAATATCCTAGTATGATACAGATGAGAAAAGATCAGAGTATAATAAAATTTTGCAAGGAAAACATCAAGAAATAAAGGGAAAAATGATAAAAGAAGACTTCTAGGTAGCATGACAATATATTTTGTTTTCCCAGTATTGTAATAATTTAAACCTGTTCTCCTGGCAGTCCTTACTTGGATATTTGTATTTATATTACTGCTAGTGGAATATTATTTATATTTCTAATAATTTTTATAATAAAATAACCTAGGATAATTTAGGAAGACTGACATTTTGTACCTTTTATTTCCTCAATTGTCTCCCATAATCATATTTAAAATGTATATATAGTTAATAGTATATATTCACAATAATATTTGACTAAATCTGACAGCCAATCATGTTTATCTTCTCTTGATCTTTTCCAGGCTTAATGTAATTAACATGTCCTTTTCAAGAAAACATGCAGGAAAATAACATTTGCTAAAATAACATTTGTGAAAATATTGAAGTGTTCTTGGAATACAAGCAGCCAATTAGAAAGGATGCCTTCTGTTCTCAGAGGGTGGTGGGAGGTGTGTGTATGCTACTGTACCTACTAGCCTTTTGGTGGAACAATCAGTTGTGCCATAACCTGTGTTGTGTTCTGCAAAATCAATGAAGCATTAGGCCACCACGGTGGCTATATTTTTGGGAAATGACATTGTTTGACATTGAAATAAGGCATAAGCTTGAAATAGAGGATGAACAGCCTTGCCCTTGAGCACATTGAGCATAATGTGAACCCTATCATGGCAGTAGTAGTACCATTTATTTTATGGTATATATTTAAAACTACTTATATTGTTATTTGGTAACTCACTTTTCATTTTGCAATAAGTCACTGAGGCCATACAATTGTTAAACAACAACAAAAGCAGAAAGAACTATCTATTTAATAGAAAAAAAAAATCAAGCACTGAATTTTCAAGTTTTAAGGAAGTTGATGAAGAATGGGAAATAGGAAAAATTGTAGGTTCTTTTGAATTATTAGGATTTGGAGAGGATTATTGTGATAGTGCTTATAATGTTAAACTCAAATGACTCAAATCTATTAACAAAGCACCTGGATGGAATGTTAGTAATTTTAACATACCTTTTCAAAAGAGGATAATTTAACATGTGGGACCTACAGGGATGAAAACCTGCAAGAATTATTTGAAATTTTCACAAGAGAGTTGTCTTTTCTTTCTTATTTTTTTGAAAATTTGTATTAGTGTAGACATATGATTTTACACTTTGACTTATAATACAATACTAGCTTATTTATTTCATTACTCAAATTGTTTCACTTTGGGCATTGAGAGCACTATCAGTTATCCCCTGTGTCCTTTCAAGATTCCTCCATCATTGTGAGTTGTTTTGTTGTATGTTTTTATTTTAAAACTTCCTTAATTTCTGGCACTACAAGATGTTCCAACCTCACCTTGCATATTTCTTGTAATCAGCTATTTCTTTAAGGTTTTCTGCTTTCTCTTCCTAGAGAATAGTATAAAAAACTAAGATCCAGGTACAAAGTGAGTACTGTTGCTACTGAAGTGTTGTATCTTCTAAACCTCTAAGCTGACAAGGCAAGGAAATATCTGAATATATACTAACCAGTGTATACATGCATGAATAAATATTTTTATGTCTAACCATCTGTATCTATAATGAGGTAGAAATAAGTTGACACTGAAATCCCCAACTCTAATCCATCATCCCATGGATTACTCTAGCCTTATCCCTTTGTTTTCCTGTAAATTCCCAAAAGTAGAAAACTTGGTTCACAATAGTAAACAAAATCTGGTGTGAATTTATTTAATACTTCATCTTCTTTACACAAGTATAGCAGTATTATAAGTGGTAACCTATACCCCTGTAGGATACAACATTGTCTAATAGAATGCAGTGCTTACATGCATTTGCTTTTGCTTCCAGTCTTAGACTCATCTTATGTCTAGTTACTCATGTCAGCACTCGATTCAGTAAGTTTGTTTCATTTGTAACACAGTAGATTCTCTTCTCACAGCCTGCATTCCTTCCTGGGATCCCTTGACCTAAGTTTTTTTAAAAATTGTTGCATACATTAAAGTTTGCTCTTTTTGCTGTAAGTTCTATGAGCTTTAACATACATATAATAGTAATGTAACCACCATTACAATATCATACATTATATTTTTATCACTATATAAATCCCCTGTGACTCATATAGTCAATCCTATCTCTACCTTCTGAACCCATGGCAAACACAGATCTTTTATAGTGTCTGTATAGTTTTGCTTTTCCAGGCTTTCATTTGTGGGAATCATACAGTATCTTGCCCCTGCAGACAGTCTTCTTTCATGTGATAAAGGGCAGGTAATATTCATTCATGTCTTCCATGGCTCACTAACTCATTATTTATTATAGCTGAATAATATTCCATTATATAGATGTACTAGTTTTTTTTTTTAATCCATTCACCTATCAAATAACATCTTGATTGGTTTCAGTTTGGAGTACTTCTAAATAAAGTCACTGTAAACATTGTATGAAGGTTTTTGTGTGACCATAAGTTTCAAATCTATTGGGTAAATACTTAGAAGCACGATGGCTGGATTTTATTTTAAGAATATTTTTTAGCTTTGTAGGAGACCATTAAACTTCTTCCTAAGTGCCTATACTCTTTTAAATTCCCATCAGCGATTAATGACAATTTCTGTTGCTCCATTTCCTTGGTAGCATTAGGTATTTCGAGTTGTATGAATTTTAGTCATTCTAATAGATATGTAATGGTATCATATTATTGTATTAATTTGGAATTATCTGGTGACAAATAATTGTGAGCATATATTTACATGTTTATTTGCCTTATGTGTAACTTTAATGAGGTGTCTGTTCTGATCTTTTGCCATTTTAATTTTGTGTTTTCTTATTGTATAATTTTAAAGGTTCTTGTATATTTTACAGACAAGATCTTTATTAATGTTTGGCCAATATGTTCCCACATATGTAGCTTATCTTTTATTCTTTCATTTCTGTTTTTCACAGAGAAGAATTTTTAATTAAAAAAAAAATACAACTTGTCAATTTTTTTCTTTCATGTGTTGTGCTATTGGTGTTATATCAAGGACTTCATCACATACATTCTTTCCTATGTTTTCTCCAAGAAGTTTTAGCCTTTTCTGCATTACATTTAGATTTATGATCAATTTTGAGTTATTTTCTGCTGAAGGTATATGCTGTGTGTCTTGCCTCATTTTTTGGATATGGACATCTATTTGTTTCAGCATGACTTGTTGAATACACTATCCTTTCTCCATTGAATTGGCTGTGGATCTTTGTCACAGTTCATTTGATTATATTTGCATGAGTCTATGTCTGGTCTCCTTTATCTTAGTCCATTGATCTGTGTCCTCATTCTTTCCTCAATATTGTGCTGTCTTCATTATTATAACTTTGTGGTAAGTCTTGAAATGAGTAAGACTTCCAACTCTGCTCTTTTGCTTTAGTATTGTGTTAGGTGACCTTTCTATATAAATTTAGAATGAATTTGTTAATATCTACACCATAACTTTCTGGCGTTTTTTGGGATTGCCATGAATCTATAGAGTAAACTAAGAAGAATTAACAGATTAATAATATTGAATATTCTAATTCACAAATGTTATTTATTCCCTGATTTCTTTGGTAAGAGTTTTGTAGTTTTTCTCATGTAGATCATATACACATTTTGTTAGACTTATATGTGAGTATTTCCCTTTTATGTGATACCATAAATGACACCATGTTTTTAATTTTAAATTAAAATTAATTGGTTTTCTTTTTATTTTCTAATTGTTCATTGCTGGAATGTAGGAAACCAATTAATTTTTTTGTATTATCCTTCAATCCTGACACCTTGCTATAATTACTTATTAATCCCAGGAATTTTGTTGTTGTTGTTTCAAATCTTTGGAACTTTCTAATAATAATATTAGTTTCATAGAAATTGGACTTCAAGGAAAAGACAATTATCAGGGAGAGAGAAGGGCATCATATAATGTTGTAAATCACTATGGAGTTTGCATTAGTCTGTTTTCATACTGCTGACAAACACATACCTGAGACTGGGCAATTTACAACAGAAGAGGTTTATTCGACTTACAGTTCCACGTGTCTGGGAAGGCCTCATAATCATAGCAGAAGGCAAGGAGGAGCAAGTCACATTTTACATGGATGGCAGCAGGCAAAGAGAAAAAGAGAGCTTATACAGGGAAACTCCCATTTTTAAAACTATCAGATCTTGTGAGACTAATTCACTATCATGAGAACATTGCAGGAAAGACCTGCCCCAATAATTCAATTGCCTCCCATCAGGTTCCTCCCATGACATATGAAAATTGTGGGAGTTACAATTCAAGATGAGATTTGGGTGGGGACACAGCCAAACCATATCATTCTACCCCAGACCCTCCCAAATTTCATGTCCTCACATTTCAAAAACAACCATGCCTTCCCAGCAATCCCCAAAGTCTTAACTCATTTCAGCATTAAGTTAAAAGTCCACAGTCAAAAGTCACATCTGAGACAAGTCTCTTCTGCCTATAAGCCTGTAAAATCAAAAGCAAGTTAGTCACTTCCTAGATACAGGCATTGGGTAAATGCAGCCATTCCAAATGGGAAAAGTTGGCCAAAACAAAGAGACTACAAGTGTCATGCAAATTCAAAATCCAGTGGGGCAGTCAAATCTTAAAGCTCCAAAATGATCTCTTTTGACTCCATACCTCACATCCAGGTCATGCTGATGCAAGAGGTGGCTTCCCATGGTCTTGGGCATCTCTGACCCTGTGGTTTTGCAGGGTACAGCCTCCCTCCTGGTTGCTTTCAGAGGCTGGCATTGAGTGTCTGTGGCATTTCCAGTTGCATGGTGCAAGCTATAAGTGGATCTACCATTCTGGGATCTGGAGGATGGTGGCTCTCTTCTCACAGCTCCACTATGTGGTGCTCCAGTAGGGACTCTGAGTGGGAGCTCCAATCCCACATTTCTTTTCTGTACTGCCCTAGCAGAGGCTCTCCATAAGGGTCTTTCCTTGCAGCAAACTTCTGCCTGGGCATCCAAGCATTTCCATACATCTTCTGAAATCTAGCCGGAGGTTCCCAAATCCCAGTTCTTGACTTCTGTGCATTCACAGGCCCAACACTACATGGAAGCTGTCAAGGCTTGGGGCTTGCAGCCTCTGAAGCCATGGCCCAAGCTCTACATTCGCCCCTTTCAGTCATAGCTGGAGTGACTGGAATACCGGGCACTAGGTACCTGCTGCACACAGCACAGGGACCCTGGGCCTGGCCTAGGAAACCACTTTTTCCTCCTAGGCCTTGAGGCCTGTGATAAAAGGGGTTCCCTGAAGACCTCTGACATGCCCTGAAGACATTTTTACCATATTCTTGGGGATTAACATTTGGTTTCTCATGATTTAATCAAATTTCTTCAGCCTGCTGAATTACTCCTCAGAAAATTGGATTTCCTTTTCTATAGCACTGGCAGACTGCAAAGTTTCTGAACTTTTATGCTCTGCTTCCCTTGTAAAACCGAATGCCTTTAACAGCACCCAAGTCATCTCTTGAATGCTTTGCTGCTGCTGAGAAAGTTCTTCGGCCAGGCTCTGAAATCGAGGCAATAATCAATACCGTACCAACCAAAAAAGTCCAGGACCAGATGGATTCACAGCCGAACTCTACCAGAGATACAAGGAGGAGCTGGTACCATTCCTTCTGAAACTATTCCAATCAATAGAAAAAGAGGGAATCCTCCCTAAATCATTTTATGAGGCCAGCATCATCCTGATACCAAAGCCTGGCAGAGACACACACAAAAAAGAGAATTTTAGACCAATATCCCTGATGAACATCGATGCAAAAATCCTCAGTAAAATACTGGCAAACCAAATCCAGCAGCACATCAAAAAGCTTATCCACCATGGTGAAGTGGGCTTCATCCCTGGAATGTAAGGCTGGGTCAACGTACACAAATCCATAAATGTAATCCATCATATAAGCAGAACCAAAGACACAAACTGCATGATTATCTCAATAGATGCAGAGAAGACCTCTGACAAAATTCAACAGCGCTTCATGCTAGAAACTCTCAATAAATTAGGTATTGATGGGATGTATCTCAAAATAATAAGAGCTATTTATGACAAACCCACAGCCAATATCATACTCAATGGGCAAAAATCAGAAGCATTCCCTTTGAAAACTGGCACAAGACATGGATGCCCTCTCTCACCACTCCTATTCAATGTAGTCTTGGAAATTCTGGCCAAGGCAATCAGGCAGGAAAAAGAAATAAAGGGTATTCAATTAGGAAAAGAGGAAGTCAAATTGTCCCTGTTTGCAGATGACATGGTTGTATATTTAGAAAATCCCATCATCTCAGCCCAAAATCTCCTTAAGCTGATAAGTAACTTCAGCAAAGTCTCAGCATACAAAATCAATGTGCAAAAATCACAAGCATTCTTATACACCAATAACAGACAAAGAGCCAAATCATGAGTGAACTCCCATTCACAATTTCTTTAAAGAGAATACAATTCCTAGGAATCCAATTTACAAGGGATGTGAAAGACCCCTTCAAGGAGAACTACAAACTACTGCTCAATGAAATAAGAGGACATAAACAAATGGAAGAACATTCCATGTTCATGGATAGGAAGAATCAATATCATGAAAATACTGCCCAAAGTAATTTATAGATTCAATGTCATCCCCATTAAGCTACCAATGATTTTCTTCACAGAATTGGAAAAAACTACTTTAAAGTTCATATGGAAACAAAAAATAGCCCACATTGCCAAGACAATCCTAAGTCAAAAGAAAGCTGGAGGCATCATGCTACCTGACTTCAAACTATACTACAAGGCTGCAGTAATGAAAATAGCATGGTACTGGTACAAAACAGAGATATAGACCAATGGAACAGAACAGAGTCCTCATAAATAATACCACACATCTACAACCATCTGATCTTTCTCAAACGAGACAAAAACAATAAATAGGGAAAGGATTCCCTATTTAATAAATGCTGCTGGAAAACTGGCTAGCCATATGTAGAAACCTGAAACTGGATCCCTTCCTTACACCTTATACAAAAATTAATTCAAGATGGATTAAAGATTTAAATGTTAGACCAAAAACCATAAAAACCCTAGAAGAAAACCTAGGCAATACAATTCAGGACATAGGCATGGGCAAGGACTTCATGTCTAAAACTCTAGGTATTGTTACAGGTAGTTAGGCATGAGTGGGGCAGGAGAGTGCTCTCCCCCACCCACCGGGAATATCAGGTGATCATTTGACAATGATCACATTGCCTCTCTGAAAATGATAATTTGGCAGGCTGCACCAGAGAAAGACAATCTTCTAGTGATCCACAGTTAACATTAAAGTGTTAACTGAATGCAGGCACCAGGGAAAAGCAAAAAAGAGCTTCCAATAAAATCTCAAGTATGGGCAAATGAGCCCGGACGCGCACATTATGAGTCTAAATGGTCAGGTATGACATTCTGGGAGTACTCCACCAGAAAAGAGAAGCAAGCCTCAGATGGGCATGCATACAACTTCCTAAAAACACTGCACATGCTCAGTTTTCAACGGTAAGAATGGCACTGCGTATGTGGGCAGCCCACCCTAAGGGAAGAATCATGGGAAAGGAGTGCAAGATACAGGAAGAAGGTCAGACTATAAAGTTCTAGGATCAAGGTTAAACATGGCACTTGACCTTCTCGGTGCACATGTGGGTCTCTTCCAAGTGTACTTTCCTTTATTTCCTACTCTAAAGCTTTTAACAAATTTCCACTCCTGCTCTGAAACTTGCTTCAGTCTCTTGTTCTGCCTTACGCCCTCAGGAAAATTCTTTCTTCTGAGGAGGCAAGAATCGAGGTTGCTGCAGCCCTGTATGGATTCACCACTGGTAACTGGATATCTTCCACCGGTAACAGTATTATCCTCTACTGTAGATCCCTAGAACTTAATCATCTTGCATAACTGAAAGTTTGAACCCTTTGATCAACAACTCTCCATTTTCCCCTCCCTCCAATCCCTGATAATCACCAGTCTATTATCTGGTTCTATATGTTTGACTATTTTTGAATCTATATATAAATGAGATCATGCCATAATTGTCCTTTTGTGTCTGGCTTAATTACTTACCATAAAATTCTCGAGGTACATGCCTTTTGCTGCAAATGACAGTATTTCTGTCACTATTAAGGCTCAATAATATTTCATGGTATGTATATAGCTGAATTTCTTTATCCTATAGGCATTTAGGATTTTACCACATCTTGATTACTGAGAATAATGCTTCAATGAACATGGAGTTGGAAATAGATCTTTGAGATCCCGATATTCAATTTCTTTGGACATATGCCCAGAATTGGAATTGTTTTATCAAATGACACTTTGTCTATTAATTTTTGGAGTGACTTCCTTTCTGTTTTCCATAGTATTTGCATCCATTTATATCTTTACCAACAATTCACAAGGATTCCCTTTCTTTCACATCCTTCCAACACTTATCTTTTGGTTTTAGTTGTAGTTTTTTAAATTTCAGGGTTTTTTTTTTTTTTTAATATTAGCCATTTTAACAGGTATACAGGTATGAAGTGAGATCTAATTTGACTTTTGATTTGCATTTCCCTGATGATTAGTGATGTTAAGCACCTATTTATACACCTGCTGGCCATTTGTATATCCTCTTGGGAGAAATGTTTATTCAGGTTCTTTGCCCATATAAATAGTTGGATTATCTGGGGTTTTGTTTTGTTTTCTATTGAGTTGTATGAGTTCCTTAATATTTTTAATATTAACCCCTTATCAGATACACAATTTGCAAATTTGTCCTCCCATGGTGTAGGCTTACTTCGTATTTTGTTGATTGTTTCCTTTGATATGTGGAAAATTTTTAGTTTAATGTAAGTCAATTTGTCTGTATTTGTTGTTGTTGCCTGAGCTTTGGTGTTAGATGAAAGAAATTATTGCAAAATCCAAGAACGTTTTTTTATGTTCTCTTCTAATAGTTTTATGGCTTCAGATTTTATCTTTGTCTTCAAAGCATTTTTGAATTGATTTTTTTGTATGGTATGAGATAAAGGTTCAAATTTATTCTTTTGCTTGTGGATATCCAGTTTTGCCCAAGTCATTTATTAAAGAGACTATACTTTCCCAATTGTGCAATCTTGACCCATGGAAGACTAATTGCTCATATAAGCATGGGTTTACTTCTGAGACTTTGTTCTGTTACATTGGTGTCAATTTTTTTATTAGTTTCATACTGTTTTGATTACTCTAGATTTGCAATGTATTTTGAAATCAGAGAGCATCATACCTCTAACTTTATTCCTTTTGCTCAAAATTGCTTTAGCTATTCAGAGTGTTTTGTAATTTCAAATGAATTTTAGGATAGTTCTATTACAGTAAAAAATGCCATTGCAATTTTGAAAGAGATGGCACTAATTCTGTAAATTCCTTCTGGTAATTTGGGCATTTAACAATATTAATTCTTTTAATCATTCATGAGCATGGAATATTTTTCCATTTATTTATGTCTGTGTTAATTATTTTCATTAATGTTGTATGGTTTTCAGTGTACCAATTCCTCACTTCCTTGGATACAGTTATTTGTAAGTTTTCTATTCTTTTTTTATACTATTGTAAATAAACTTCTTAATTTCCTGTTCAGGAATATACAAAATTAGATGTGTACAAAATTAGATGTATATGAAACACAACTAAGTTTTAATGTTGATTTCTATCATGCAACTTTACTGAATATGTTTATTCATTTTAAGAGGTTTTTTGTGGGCTCTGAAGTTTTCTACATTTAAGATGTCATCTGAAAACAGATTTAAATTCACTTACTCATTTCAAATTTGAATGCATTTGGATGTTTTTCCTGGCCTAATTACTCTGGTTAGGACTTCTAATAATATGTTAAATGGGAGTGCTGAGAGTGAGCGTCTTTGCCTTGTTCCATATCTCAGAGAGAAAGTTTTTAGCTTTTCAATATTGAGTGTAATTGTTTTGTTTGTTTGTTTTTTGAGAGGGAGTCTCGTTCTGTCATCTCAGCTGGAGTGAAGTGGTTTGATCTTGGCTCACTGCAACCTCCATCTCCAGGGTTCAAGGGATTCTCCTGCCTCAGCCTCCTGAGTAGCTGAGACTACAGGTGTGTGCCACCATGCCTGGCTAATTTTTTGTATTTTTAGTGGAGGCGAGGTTTCACCATGTTAGCTAGGATTATCTCAATCTCTTGACCTTGTGATCCACCTGCCTCGGCCTCCCAAAGTTCTGGGATTACACGCATGAGCCACCGCACCCGCCAATTTTTAAAAAATGGTCTTTATTGTTTTGAGGTTAGTTCCTTCTATTTTATTGAGCATTCTTATTATGAAAGGGAATTAAATTTTATCAAATACTTTTTTTGTAGCTACTAAGAGGATCATGTAAGTTTTACTGTTCATTCTGTTAATGTAGTGTAACATATCAATTGATTTGGGTGATTGATTCAACCATCCTTTCATCCTAGGTATACACTCTACTTGTTTATTGTGTATGAAACTTGTAACATGATTTAAATTTGGTTTGCTAGTATTTTCTTGAGCATTTTTGTACCTATGTTTATCAGGGATACTAGCTTGAAGTTGTATTTCCTTTATCTTGCCTTAGTATTAAGGTGATGATGGCTTTATACAATGAGTTAGAAAGTGTTCAATTTTTTTTTCCATTTTTTGAAAATATTTAAGTACCATTAGTATTGATTATTCTTTAAAGTTTTTTTTTTTTTCCTTGAATTTACATGTGAAACTATCTAGTTCTAAGCTTTTTTTCTTGAGAAGTTTTAAATAACTGAGTAAACCTCTTTATTTGCTATTGGTCTTTCCAGGTTATTTCTTTTTACTTCTCACTTGGTAGATTTTATATTTTTATGAATTTATCTAATTCTTCTAGTTTGTCCAATAATTGGGGGAATATCACTCATAATAGTCTATTATAATTTTTTAATTGTTGTGTCATCAGTTGAAATATTGCCTCTTTCATTTTTAAATTCATTTTCTTTTTCTTTTTTTCTAATTTGTTTATTTATTAAAATACCAAATCTAAGTTTCAGACATTTTAAATTGTCTTTCTATTCTCTATTTCATGGATATCTGCTCTGATATTTATTATTTACTTCCTTCTGCTCAATTTGTGCTTAATTTGTTCTTCTTTTCCTAGTTTCTTGAGGCATAAAGTTAGGTTGTTTATTTGAGTTTTTTTTTTTTAATGCAGACGTTCATTGCTATAAACTCCTCTCTCAGTACTTCTTTGACTGTACTTGATAAGTTTTGGTATGTTTTGTTTTTGTTTATCTTGAGATGGTTGCTGATTACCTTTGTGATTTTTTCTTTTGTCTAATTGTTGCTTGGTGATGTATCATTTAACCCTTCTCACATTTATAAAGAAGTGCAGCGCACTGCCAGAATTAATTTAATTTTATATAAACACATTCCTTGAGGATGAAGCAAATATGATTAACTTTCATTGTAGAAATAAAATATAAATATTGTTCTAGGAGTTATTTCTAAACAGAACTAACATCAAAGTCATTTGAATCATCCAAATCATCTATTTCAGAAAAACCGGATTCATCGAATAATTCTTTGGCCAACAATGGTTCAAGAACGATGTTAACATCACACTTAAGAACGCTATGTTTTCTAGGATTTGGCATTTTCACTAATTAAGAATTACTGTATTTTATAAATGAAAGTACCACTATTAAAAACAGAATGCCATAGACTGAGGTCTTCTTTTCCCATATGCTAGAGCAATGTGAAAATAATAATAAAAGTGAGATATTTTGTGGCAAAGTTATCTCTGGGTAAACTGCAGCCACAAACGCTGCTGGTGAGTACTTTCAAGGAAAATGGGAAAGGGCTAATTTTCATGCTTTTGTGAATTTTCACATTTTCCTCTGGTTATTGATTTCTATTTTCATTCCATTGTGATTGGAAAAGATACTTGAAATGATTTCAATCTTCTTGAAACTTTTAAGACTTGTTTTGGGAACTACCTTATTTTTCATCCTGGATAATGTTCTGTGTGCACTTGAGAAAAATGCATATTTTATTACTGTTGGGTAAAATGTTTTGAATATGTCTGTAGGACCATTTGGTCTACAGTGTTTTCAAGTCTGTTGTTTTCTTATTGATTTTCTACTTCAATACCTTACTCTATAATTCAGAGTAGGGTATTGAAATCTCCTACTATTATGGTATTACAGTCTACCTCTCATTTCTGATTTGTCAATGTTTGCTTTAGATAATTAAGTGTTCTGATGTTGGGTGCATACATATTTGTAATTATTATACCTATTTTCTGAATTGACCCTTTTATGATTACATAATGACCTTATTTGTCTTTTGTGACAGTTTTTGACTTAAAGGCAATTTTTAAAGAATTTTTATTTTTATTTTTTGTAGGTATATAGTAGGTGTATTTGTTTGTCTGATATAAGTATAGCCACTTCTTCTCTCTTGTTTACCATTTATATGAAATGTCTTCTTCCAACCCTTCACTTTCAACCTATGTGCGTCCTTACATCTAAGGTGAGTTTTCTGTAGTCAGCATATAGTTGGTTATTACTTTTTTATCCATTCATCTATTCTATATCTTTGATTGCAGTATTTAATCAGTTTCTAATTAAAGTAATTATTGGTAGGTAAAGCCTTACTATTGCACTTTTGTTTATTATCTTCTATTCTGTAGTTCTGTTTTTTCCTCCTCTCTTGTTTTTCCTTATGTTTACTTTTTCAGTGATATGCTCTGTGCTTTTTTTTCTCTTCATCTTTTATTTATCTATTATAGGTTTTGCTTCTTGTGGACAATATGAGATTGTATCAAAAATCTTAGATCAATAACAGTCTATATTAAGCTGAGAACAATTTAACTTAAATCACAAACAAAACGACATTTTTACTTATTTGACACATATATTATGTTATTGATATCAGATTTTGCTCTTTATACACCACCATTAATGTATTACAATATTTATATTTGTCTATGTATTTGCCTTTGCCAGTGAGAGTTATACTTTTATATGCTTTTATGTACCATATAGCATCTTTTTATTATAATTTGCAGAACTTGTTTTAGTATTTCCTAGAAAATAGGTTTAGTGGTGATGAACTCCCTCAGTTTTTACTTACCTGGGAAAGTGTTTTTCCTTTCATTTTAAAAAGACATATTTGGTGGTTATAGTATTCTTGGTGGCCGTTTTTTCTTTCCATGTTTTAAATATATCAACCCATTCTTTCTCTGTCCACATAGTTTCTGTGAGAGATCCTCTGACAGTTCTGTGAGAGTTCCCATGAATGTGATCACTACTATCTCTGCTTTCAAAATTCTCTCCATCTTTGTTTTGGTCAATGTAATTATAATGTGCCTTGATGTAGATATCTTTACATTTTACTGATTTGGGGTCTTTCAGATTCATAAATCTGAATGTTCATTTCTCTCTCAAGATGTGGGAAGTTTTCTGCATTATGTGTTTAAATAATATTTCTTCTGCTTTCTCTCTCTTCTCTTTTTAGACTCCCATAATGTATGCCTTGTTGCAATTGGTTGTGTCCCATAAGTGCCATAGGCTTTCTTCACTATTTTTCAGCCTTTTTTTTCTTTTTCCTCTCTAACAGTCTAAATTCAATTGATCTATCTTTGAATTCACTGATTCTTTCTTCTTTTGATCAAGTTTGCTGTTGAATCTCTCTATTGAATTTTTTGATTCAGTCCTTATATTCTTCATCTCCAGGATTCTGTTTGTTTCTTTTGTTTCTTTGTTTGTTTATTGAACTAATTTTGTCTTTATATTCTTTCTGAGGTTTGTTTATTTGCAAATCTGTGTTGTTTTATATTTCAATAAGCTTCTTTAAGATGAATTCTTTTTCAGAAAATACAAAGATATCCATTTCTTTAGGGCTGGTTACATTAGTTTCATTAAGCTCTGTTTGTGGTGTCATATTTCCCTGGTTCTTCCTGACCTTTGTATCCTTCTGCCAGTGTCTACATATTTAAAGATGCAGTCATTTTTCCCTAGACTTTACCAAATTACTTTGGCGGGGAAATACCTCCATGGCAGTCAACCTGGTCATGGATTCTGGGAGGGTCTGCTGTTGCAACCTGTGTGTAGGTGGGACCTGCTGTTAGGACCTGTGTGCAGGTGAAGCCTACTACTGTTAGGGTTTATGGGAAGGTAGATTCTACCACCACATTCTTTACACTTGTTGTTGAGAGACCACACCACTTTTCTTTGTATTTAAGTTCCTTCAAGGAATTGAGTCATGCCAATTTCACCAGTGCTCTGGGTGAGGCAATACAGAATGGGTCTCTTGGGAAGTGCCCTGGAATGCTGGGAAGCTCAAAGTCCATTTGTACTATACGTTTCCCCACAGGAGAAATTATGATCAAATAAATTCTTCTCAGTGATGAGCCATACTGACTTAAAAAGCAACAATACAAGAAAACTTCTCTTACTCTTTTTAATGTGGTTTTCTTTTAGTGTCTGTGCTCTGCTCCACTCTGTGTGGAAATGCCTCCCTTGGATTTCAGAGCTCTTACGATGGCATTTTTTAAAAATCTGTTGATGGTTATCAAGTTGGTATTTATGTAGGGGAATGAACTTGGGCCCTCTGTCCTACCATTTTTTTTTTAACACACTCTTAATAAATTAATCATAAAGCAACATAGTCCCAAGTTAATTTTTAAATAAATATGCATATCATACACATATGTATGTAATTAACAATTTATCAAGTGTCAAAATTAATGTTTCATTTTTTGTGTCATTCTATATTTATCTCAATTTAATCAGGTCATTTATTTTTTCTGTTGTGATTCAGCTTAGATATAAACTTTTCAGCAAGGATTTATTCAGGATTTATTAGCTCATTCTAAGTGCTCTCTTAATTCTCTAAACATATTCATAATTATTCTAAATGAATAACACTATATCATAATTTCCTCTGTATTCTAATGTGTCTCCCTTTGACAGCAAGCTTTTTAAGAACAATGACCTTTTATTGCTCATAATTACATTCTTGTATTCTGTCACATTCAAAAACAAGTAAAAGCCTGTTTTTGTGATTGGTCAAATGATGGAATGGAAATAAAAGAGAATATTTTCCATGTTTTTAGCATTTTTCCTTATGTAGAGGAATTTTCTATATGGAACTTTAATATTTAAAACTGCTGTGTAAATAATCATATATATTTAAATAATTCAAAGGATTCATTTAATGAAATTTGTAATTTGGCTTTCAAATGCTATTTTTTATTCATTTATCTATATACATACACATAAATATATGAGCACACAAACCCATATAAGTTTTCATATAATTAAGGTATCAGTAGAGATTGCCTAATGGTAAGTGTGATTCCAAATTTGAAAACATTATTCAATTTGGGAAATTTTTCTATCCACAATATTGGAAAAATTTAAAAATTGTCCATTCCTAAATTTTAGCTTGTATTTATTCGTTAGACCTGAGGTCATATATGATTTCATACATTGTTAAAATATTCTTATGGCAATATCACCAGTACTCTATGGGTTAAAAGTATAGGAATACAGCTATCAATATTTGCTTGGACTAAAGAAGTAGACTGTGGAACCCCAGAATGAGGAATATGAGTATCTTAGCTTCAGTTGAGCTCTTACTTGAAGGTAAGAGTTTGAAAAATATTTTCTATTCAGCTTCTCTCTATGTCCCACGAAACATTAGAAACATTGATTACCCCTACAAATTTTGGAACATTTTTCTCTATACGTGGGCATATTATTGAGTAGCCTACAGCCTTTTTTGAATGGAAAGAAACATAAATTATAAAGTCAGACAAATATGTGTCTAGCTACCATCATGTATTAATAGGTGTTAGTTACAATGCTTAACTCATAAGTTTATTGTAAGAATGAAACAAAATGACATATGAGAAGATGCAATGCACTACACTATCTAACATGCGTCAGTTTCTCAGCTACTTATCGCTTGACAGTTAAAATTAAATAATTATGGTTAAAGTGACTTAATATTAATTTTGCTGTGGAAAATATACAAGTAATTTTTTTTTCTCAAAAATCACTAGAATTAGAACACCCTAAAAAGTCCTTATAAAAATTCCTGAGAGCACCACTGAAAAATCACTGGGGACCTAGGAGTGTACATTAGGAAAATCCCTTTGGTAATTCCTATGAATTATAGGCAATGATACTTAATGTTTACCTTTAAATTTTACTGTGTATATTCTATGAGGAAAATATATTCATGGCTTACAATAAACATTCAAATAATAGCAATTATTATGTGAAACTGCTTTAACATTACTAAAACACTCTATGATTATAGATATTTTGATGTTATTAACAAAAATAATAAAAACACATAGCTATATGCCCTTTCAAAAACTATTCCTACAGATGATGCAGATGCTAATTTTAATTAGTTTACAGGTTTATTTCTTAATTTAGATAATGTTATCTGGTACAGTCTCTTTTTATGGGAAACAATTACGTTATCCTCTAAAACAAAATTCATACTTGTTACAACATATTGTATTATGTAGCATCTCAAAGATAAAGTTTGTCTACTATTGCAAAGAATAAGTTAGAAACAAGTATGAACATTCACTGTTCAATCACTTTCCAACATCTTGTAGCATTACGTAATGTTTGTTAATCTGTATAATGAAAAACACCTAGATTAAGACAGTTTATTCAAGCAAAATATATTTATATGGACTTCTTTACACCCAGGGCTAGTAACCTGTCTAAGCAATTCTCCAGTTCAGTTGTCTATCCTTTTATCTGGTCTCTGCACTTCACATTACAACTTCAGAGTGCTCTTCACAAAGGCCAAATGATATCTAAGTGTGTGTATGTGTTTGTGTGTGTGCACGCATATGCAGGTGTGTGTGTGTGTGTGTGTGTGTGTCAAATTCAGAGTATTGCACTCCTCTGGTTACCAGAATTCAAATTTCACAAGAATGAAATCCAATTTTTTAGAATAAACAGAAGGCTCTGTGTGGTTTGATCTTTGGCTACTATTTTAATCTTTCATGCATAAATCACACTGTTTTTTAATTCTTCGTATAACTCTCTGCTTTGAATATCTTTCTCCAAATGGCTAGATCTTCTGTATCCTTTAAATTTTAATGGTAAAATCATCTCCTTAGGATTTTTTCTCATCATCCAAACTAAAGAGATGTTTCTCGGTTGTTCTATATCAATTATTTGTCATGGCAAATGTCATTATTAATACATATTTGTAATTGTTTGTACTATTTTCCCTGAAAGCATAAATAGTATATGGTTTAGTTTTTGTTAAATACATAGACTGCAATATTTCATATGTAATAGTTTTTTTAATAAATATTTATCTTACAAATTAATGAATGAGTGAGTAAAAAACAGTATGTTAAGTAGCAAAATGCAATGCAATTTTGTGAAGATATTTAATGTATATTTAATTCATGAGGAATTATATATTTTACTTTTCTCTAATTTTTCTAAACAATGTGAAGAATAATATATCTATTCTTCTGTTTCAAAAATAAAAGGACAAATTAGATCATTTGGAGTGTCAAACTGACTGAAGAGTTATATTTATGACAAAAGTTACCTGAAGTGTTTGATTGTGGGAATACTACAAATACTATATAGCTAATGATCATCCTCTTCCATAAGTCCCTTCAAATATTATATTTAAATCAAAATACTTTAAAGTGAATTCAGTTAAATTGCAATTTTTTTTAATGGAAAGCTACAGGGTGTCTATTAGTTGGAATTCCAACAATGTGTAAACTTTCTTACTGACTACTTGGAGCATTAGCTATGCACAATATTACTTTCCTTTTGATCTCTGAAACATATCAGATTGCAAACAAAATATGCATTATCTGAGTAACCCAAAAAATGTAACTTTCGCTTAGCCTTTGTGGTGTCACAGTGTGATGGAATAAAAAAGCAAAATGATTCCTTTAGGCTTATCATGTATTTCATTGGCATATTTTAAAAATCATTTTCAGCATAATTTACTGTAAGACACCATTTATGTTTTTTTTTCTTTGTACTATTCTTCCTATTTATAGTCAAATTTTAGGGAAACTAGGGCAGTGCAAGGAAATGCAAAGCATTTAATCAAGGTAATTCTTTAAAGAAACTGTTTCAGTATTATAACTGTTACTGGAAATGGGTCCCAATACAGACTCCAAGAGAGGGCTCTTAGATCTTGCACAAGAAATAACTTTGGGCAAGTCCATAGAGTAAAGCAAAAGCAAGTTTATTAAGAAAGTAGAAGAATAAAAGAATGGCTACTCCATAGGCATAGCAGCCCTGAGGATGGCTGGTTGTCCATTTTTATGATCATTTATTGATGATATGCTGAACAAGGGGTGGATTATTCATGTCTCCTGTTTTTAGACCATATAGGGTAACTTCCTAATGTTGCCATGGCATTTGTAAACTTTCGTGGCGCTGGTGGAAGTATAGCAGTGAGGATGACAAGCGGTCACTCTTGTTGCCATCTTGGTTTTGGTGGAGTCTGGCCAGCTTCTTTATTGCAAACTGTTTTATTAGCAAGATCTTTATGAATTGTATCTTGTGCCGACTTCCTATCTCATCCTGTGACTTAGAATACCTAACCATCTGGGAATGCAGCCAAGTAGGTCTCAGCCTCATTTTACCAAACTCCTATTCAAGATTGAGTTGCTCCGGTTCAAATGACTCTGACATAATTGAATTAAGTTAAACAGCTCTGCTGGTAGCTCCTTTTTGAATCATTTCCAAAGTTAGCTGGAAATTCTTGTTACACCCATGCTGTTTGCTAGATAGCTCTATTTTCCTTTGTTTTCCAGAAATCTTTTTTGGACCCTTCATTTGGAACTGCAAGTTCCATGCGTTTAAATAGCACTCTAGATACCAGTCATGACTAGTTTGGCTGTATGGAATTGTGAACCCTGATTATCTGTGGCAGGTCTCAGTTAATTTAGAAAGTTTATTTTGCCAAGGTTGAGGACATGTGCCCGTGACACAACTCAGGAGGTACTGATGATGTGTGCCCAAGAAGGTCAGGGCACACCTTGGTTTTATATATTTTAGGGGACATGAGACATCAATCAATATATGTAGGATGTACATTGGTTCTGTCCAGAAAGGCAGGACAACGCAAAGCAGGGAGGGGCTTCGAGGTCACAAGCAGGTGAGAAACAAATCGTTGCCTTCTTTTGAGTTTCTGATTAGCCTTTCCAAAGGAGGCAATAATATATGCATTTATCTGAGTGAGCAGAAGGATGACTTTGAATAGAATGGGAGGCAAGTTTGCAGCAGGCCAGTTCTCACTAACACAGGCTTCCATAACAACTGTTTCAGTACTGACCAAGTAGTTAAATTAAATATTAAAAATTAAAAAAAAAAAAAAAAAAAAAGCCAGTGCCCTTATACAAAGGCAGGAATGTAACAAAAACCCACCAAAAGTTTTGTCTATGCCTTTCCGGGGCCTTAAAGCATGAGGAAATAATGAAGAAATTATTGACAGGACCCATTTAGGATTAAACAAGTTGTATTGGGGGTCTGAAGAAACTCCCCAGGCCTCCACAAATGAGTTTACTGGGGGTTTGAAAGAAATCCCCAAACCTCCATGATTTAGCAGCAGACAGGATAAGGGTAATCACCCTAGCACCTGGACCCATTTAGATTAAGTAAATTTACTGAGGCTCCAGAGGGAGGTCTTCAAGACTCAGACCTTAGGTATAGATTAAAAGAAGTTAATCACTTATGTCTTTAGATGAATGCACAATTACATATAGACATAAAGCTTAGAAGGTATATAATCTCTGGAAAACTTTGTAATTTTGAGTTGATATGGTGATAATATCCAGGCCTTCTCCCTGTAACCAGTTGTAAAATAAAAACTCTCTTCTTCCCCAGTTCATCTGCATCTCATTACTGGGCCACAAGAAATAGCAGCTCAGCCCTCAGCTTGGTCTGGGAACTGGTTTGCCCTAAGAAGTTCCCAACCTGACTTTTCAGTTTAGCTTAGTGATTTGGGGACTCCAAGAATTATTTTCCTTTCACAGAATCTACTATAACTCCTGGATGCTTTTAATTTAAAAAAAATTAAACATTTTTATTTAACAGAATTAAAATAGTGTTCTAAGAAAGAAATAAAAAATTAGAAGATATTTTAACTAGTAATTTTATAATGAAGAAAGACAAATTTGAGGTATTTTGGCCACCAGGGTTCTGAAAAATTTCTTCTAATTCTCCCTTTATTTTATATATATCTAAAAATTGGCACCCACAAAACATGGAAGCAACACTCTAGAATTTAATCATAGAAACATTTTATTTCAAGAAAGTAAGAACTCCAAAGTGAACATAACACTTCACTCCAACTATCTGTCAACAAAAAGAGTCAAACTCTGCAAAGTATTTTAAGAGTTTTATTCTGAGCCAAATATGAGTGACCATGGCCATGACACAACCCTCAGGAGGTCCTGAAAACGTGTGCCCAAGTTGGTCGGGGTACAACTTAGTTTTATATATTTTAGAGCATCATGCGACATCAATCAAATACATTTAATAATACATGGATTTGATTCAGACAGGTGGAACAACTCAAAGTTCAGGGTGTGGGGGCACTTTCCAGGCTATACGTAAATTTAAACATTTTCTGGTTGAAATTGTTTGAATTTATCTAAAGACCTGGGGCAGATAGAAAGGAAATGTTCAGGTTAAGATAAAAGATTGTAGAGACCAATGTTCTTTTGAAGTCTTATAGTGGCTGCCCTTAGAGACAATAGAGGACAAATGTTTCCTATTCAGATCTTTAAAAGGTAGTAGACACTTAGTTAACATCTTCAGGATTGGGAGGACCTGGAAGTAAAGGATCTAGCTATGTTAATAGAGATTCTTTAGAGATGCAAATTTTCCCCTACAAAGAACAGCTTTGCCGGGCCATTTCAAGATATAGCAAAAAACCATGTTGTGGGGTAAAATATTTTTATTTTCTTCCTCGTCTTGTAATGTTATGCCAGAGTCAGATTGGAAAGTAAGTCATAATATGTATGGTTAAATGAATCCCATCCAATGAGAATTTATGGTTTGTAGGGCATGACTCTACACACTCCTTAGATAGGAATTTGGGCACGATACAAAATTCAGAGCTTAGTCCTCATATCTGTTCATCTGACCCATGGAACTTAATGAAATTTATCTTCCTCTATTTCTTCTTGATGAATATATAGATTGAATTAGTGTATCTCCTATGCATCTAAGATGGTGGAATGCCCCAATCTTAGGAGAACTGAGAGGAGAGCTACATATTTTCTTTTTTTAAAGGCTTAATTCTCTTGTATAAATCTTGGTGAAGAATTTGTTATCCAGCTCCAAAAATGTGGTTCTTCAACCAGCAGAATTTTTGTCACCAAAGGATAAGAAATCAGAATCTCAGGCCCTAACCCAGATCCGCTTAATCAGAATCTGCATTTTAACAAGATTCCCAGGGGATTAACATGACCATAAAATTTTGAATAGCACTGACATTTTCATTAAAACCTTAAATTGTTTTCCTTAAAAATTTTAATTAAATTTTAAAATTAAAACATACCTCATAAAACTAGATTCTTTGTGACAGAAATTACAAAACCGGTACAGTAAGATTATCTTTTTGTTTCACAATACCTGGAACAAATTCTTCTAATAGTGACTTTAATTGCATGTCTGGAAGTAAATGCTGGCCATCAGCTGAGAAAGAGTTTTATTTTAAACCCACCGTAACATGGTTTCCTTATATTTAAAATTCATTCTTTTGCTGATATCTCCTCCTTTCAGATTATCAACTGATTTTCCTCTCTTCTTGGATACTTCTCATTGAGAAGAGTCTAGGCAGTCCTTTACACATTTTCTCTATCAAAATATGTTTAGCTAGTTCATTACATTTCTTAGAAACATTTCCTGTTTTTATATTACCACAGGTGACAGCATTACCAAACTCTCTGCTGTTACATAAAAAAGGTGCTCTTCTTTTTACTGGGGTGTTTTTGGTTTTCATTAAGTCTCCTAAAAGCCTTTCCAGATGATTTATTGCTCAGTACCTACTTATTGAACATTTAAAACAAATAATTCTGGTAGCAATCAGCTGCTAGGTACCAAATTTCTATTTCACATGTTATGGTAATTTACCATTAATTATTTGTCTTAAAACCACTTTATTACTCTCATATAGTCTCTGTACCAATAATTTAGAAAGGGGCAGATAGGACAGATTTGATGTTGCTTCAGATATTTTAAGGTCCAGGACTTGGGTCTTCCCAACTGGGGCTTCAGTTGGGAAGACCCAAGTCCTGGACCTTAAAATATTCTGAAGTCATAATCATTTACAAGTCTTACACCTGACTGCAAGCTGGAACTTTACCTGGGACTGTGGGCAAGAATCCCTTACCTGACCTTTTCATGTGATCTGGGCTTTCGCACAACATGGGATCCTGGGACTTCCTAGATGGTCATTCACTGCTCTAAAGGTAAGTATCCCAGCTCATAAATCAGATGTTTCATCATCTTTTAAGACTTGGCCTTGGATTTAGTGCAGTTTAATTTCTGTCATATTCTTTTCATTATAATTTCATCACATGTTCTGTCTTAATTTAAGGAGTATGGAATTTGACTTTATGTCCTGATGGGGGAGTGACAAGGTCCTAAAATAGCAAAATAAAATGCAATCTACCAAAACTGGCTGATTTCATGTGTTTAAATAACTACTTATGTGATGACTTCTACCAATATGTAGACTTATCCATGCATTTATTTTTGTGCCAGAATTTAGATTTCTTAAGAAGAAGGAACAAAAATTGTAATTTGGTTATACTTAGAATCCTTAGCATACGATTAAATGTATAACACATGCTTCATAAATACTCATCAACCTATAATGGTTCAGTGGCTATTTCCAAGTATCACCATTTGAATGACATCAATACCCCATAAAATATATAGAAAAAATAAACTTCTAATCAAAGACCATTTAACCTACAGGCTAAGTGAACTATTTACTTATTTATGTGTTTATTTACTTAATGCTTGAATAAGAAAAATATGCTAACACACATATTGGTCCTAGAGTGTGTGAAGATTTATAACTCACACAATGGTAATCTGCTGCTCCTCACCTACACTGAGAATTTAACAAGAGAAGAAAAATAAGTTTAAGTTGTAGTATGAATAGCCTAGATTGGGAAAAGTTAAACGTTGGTTTGAAAAGACTGTATCATGAACATCCCTAAAGATTTTAAGATAGCATCCAAGATGGCTGAATAGGAACAGCTCCAGTCTGCACCTCCCAGCATGATTGGTGCAGAAGATGGTGATTTCTTCATTTCCAACTGAGGTAGAAGGTTCATCTCATTGGGACTAGTTGCACAGTGGGTGCAGCCCATGGAAGGCCAGCTGAAGCAGAATGGGGCATCCCCTCACCTGGGAAGTGCAAGGGGTCAGCGGATTTCCCTTTCCTAGCCAAGGGAAGAGTGACAGACTGCACCTGGAAAATTGGGACATTCCCGCCCAATTACTGAGCTTTTCCAATGGTCTTAGCAAATGGCACAGCAGGAGATTACATCCATGCCTGGATCAGCAGATCCCACACCCATGGAGCCTTGCTCACTGTAGCGCAGCAGTCTGAGATCGACCTGTGAGGCAGCAGCCTGGCAAGGGGAGGGGTGTCCACCATTGCTGAAGTTTGAATAAGTAAGCAAAGTGGACGGGGAAGCTCGAACTGGGCAGAGCCCACTGCAGCTGTGCAAGGTCTGCTGCCTCTGTAGACCCCACCTCTGGGGGCAAGGCATAGATGAATAAAAGGCAACAGAAACTTCTGCAAACTTAAACATCCATGTCTGACAGTTCTGAAGACAGCAGTGTTCTCCCAGCGTGGTGTTTGAGCTCTGAGAACAGACAGACCCCCATGTAGCCTAACTGGGAGACACCTCCCAGTAGCGACCGACTGACACCTCATAAAGGCAGGGGCCCCTCTGGGACGAAGCTTCCAGAGGAAGAATCAGACAGTAATATTTGCTGTTCTGCAATATTTGCTGTTCTGCAGCCTCTGCTGGTCATACCTAGGCAAACAGGGTCTGGAGTGGACCTCCAGCCAGCTCCAACAGACCTGCAGCTGAGGGACCTGACTGTTAGAAGGAAAACTAACAAGCAGAAAGGAATAGCATCAACATTAACAAAAAGGACCAAAACCCCACCTGTAGGTCACCAGCATCAAAAACCAAAGGTAGATAAAAACCACAAAAATGGGGAGAAACCAGAGCAGAAAAGCTGAAAATTCTAAAACCCAAAGCGCCTCTTCTCCTCCAAAGAACTGCAGCTCCTCACCAGCAACAGAACAAAGCTGGATGGAGAATGACTTTGACGAGCTGACAGAAGTAGGTTTCAGAAGATCAGTAATAACAAACTTTTCTGAGCTAAAAGAGGATATTTGAACCCATCGCAAGGAAGCTAAAACCTTGAAAAAAGATTAGACAAATGGCTAACTGGAATAAACACTGTAGAGAAGACCTTAAATGACCTGATGGAGCTGAAAGGCATTGCACGAGGACTATGTGACACATGCCCAAGCTTCAGTAGCCAATTCAATCAAGTGGAAGAAAGGGTATCAGTGATTGAAGATCGAATGAATGAAATGAAGCGAGAAGAGAAGTTTAGAGAAAAAAGAGTAAAAAGAGATGAACAAAGCCTCCAAGAAATATGGGACTATGTGAAAAAACCAAACAAATGTTTGATTGGTGTACCTGAAAGTGATGGGGAGAATGGAACCACGGTGGAAAACATTCTTCAGGATATTATCAAGGAGAACTTCCCCAACTTAGCAAGGAAGGCCGACATTCAAACTCAGGAAATACAGAGAACACCACAAAGATCCTCCTTGAGAAGAGCAACCTCAAGAAACATAATTGTTAGATTCACCAAAGCTGAAATGAAGGAAAAAATGTTAAAGGCAGCCAGAGAGAAAGGTCGGGTCACCCACAAAGGGAAGCTCATGAGACTAACAACTGATGTCTCAGCAGAAATCCTGGAAACCAGAAGAGAGTGGGGGCCAATATTCAACATTCTTAAAGAAAAGCATTTCAACCCAGAATTTCATATCCAGCCAAACTAAGCTTCATAAGTGAAGGAGAAATAAAATCCTTTACAGACAAGCAAATGCTGAGAGATTTTGTCACCACCAGACCTGCCTTACAAGACTTCCTGAAGGAAGCACCAAACCTGGAAAGGAACATTCGGTACCAGCCACTGCAAAAACATGCCAAACTGTAAAGATCATCGATGCTAGGAAGAAACTGCATCAACTAACGGGCAAAATAACCAGCTAACGTCATAATGAGAGGATCAAATTTACACCAACAATATTAATTTTAAATGTAAATGGAATAAATGCTCCAATTAAAAGGCACAGACTGGCAAATTGGAAAAAGTCAGGAGCCATCAGTGTGCTATATTCAGGAGACCCATCTTGTGTGCAGAGACACACATAGGCTCAAAATAAAGGGATGGAGGAAGATCTACCAAGCAAATGGAAAGAAAAAAGAAAAAAAAGCAGGGGTTGCAATCCTAGTTTCTGATAAAACAGATAAAACAGACTTTAAACCAAAAAAGATTAAAAGAGATAAAGAAGGCCATTACATAATGGTAAAGGGATTAATTCAACAAGAAGAGCTAACTATCCTAAATATATATGCACCCAATACCGGAGCACCCAGATTCATAAAGCAAGTCCTTAGAGACCTACGAAGAGACTTAGACTCCCACAAAATAATAATGGGAGACTTTAATACCCCACTGTCAATATTACACAGATTAACGAGACAGAAGGTTAACAAGGATATCCAGGACTTGAACTCAGCTCTGCACCAAGCAGACCTAATAGATATCTACAGAACTCTCCACCCCAAATCAACAGAATATACATTATTCTCAGCACCACATCACTCTTATTCCAAAATTGACCACATAGTTTGAAGTAAAGCACTCCTCAACAAATGTAAAAGAATAGAAATCACAACAAATTGTTTATCGGACCACAGTGCAATCAAATTAGAACTCAGAATTAAGAAACTCACTCAAAATCTCACAACTATGTGGAAATTGAACAACCTGCTCCTTAACGATAACTGGGTAAATAACGAAATGAAGGTAGAAATAAAGATGTTATTTGAAACCAGTGAGAACAAAGACACAACATACCAGAATCTCTGGCACACATTTAAAGCAATGTGTAGAGGGAAATTTATAGCAATAAATGCCCACAAGAGAAAGCAGAAAAATCTGAAATCGACACCCTAACATCACAATTAAAAGAACTAGAGAAGCAAGAGCAAACAAATTCAAAAGCTAGCAGAAGGCAAGAAATAACTAAGATCAGAGCAGAACTGAAGGGAGATAGAGACACAAAAAACCCTTCAAAAAATCAATGAATCCAGGTGCTGGTTTTTTGAAAAGATCAACAAAATTGATAGACTGCTAGCAAGACTAACAAAGAAGAAAAGAGAGAAGAATCAAATAGATACAATAAAAAATGATAAAGGGGATATCACCACTGATCCCACAGAAATACAAACTGCCATCAGAGAATACTATAAACACCTCTACACAAATAAACTAGGAAATCTAGAAGAAATGGATAAATTACATTTTAAATTTATTTTTGCAATCTACCCATCTGACAAAGGGCTAATATCCAGAATCTACAAAGAACTTAAACAAATTGACAAAAAAAAAAAAAAAAAAAAAAAAATCAAAAAGTGGGCAAAGGATATGAAGAGACTCTTCTCTAAAGAAGACATTTATGCAGCTAGCAGGCACATGAAAAAATGCTTATCATCACTGATCATCAGAGAAATGCAAATTAAAACCACGATGAGATACCATCTCACAGCAGTTAGAATGCCAATCATTAAAATGTCAGGAAACAACAGATTCGGGAGAGAATGTGGAGAAATAGGAACACTTTTACACTGTTGGTGGGACTGTAAACTAGTTCAACCAGTGTAGAAGACAGTGTGGCGATTCCTCAAGGATCTAGAACTAGAAATACCATTTGACTCAGCCATTCCATTACTAGATGTATGCCCAAAGGATTATAAATCATGCTACTATAAAGACACATGTACACATATGTTTAGTGCCGCACTATTCACAATAGCAAAAACTTGGAACCAACCCAAATGTCCATCAATGATGGACTGGATTATGAAAATGTTGCACATATATACCATGGAATACTATGCAGCCATAAATAAGGATGAGTTCATGTCCTTTGCAGGGACATGGATGAAGCTGGAAACCATAATTCTCAGCAAACTATCACAAGGACAGAAAAACAAACACTGCATGTTCTCACTTACAGGTGGGAATTGAACAATGAGAACACTTGCACACAGGGTGGGGAACATCCCACACGGGGGCCTATTGTGGGATGGGGGAGGGGGGAGGGATAGCATAGGAGAAACACCTGATGTAAATGATAAGTTAATGGGTGCAGCACACCAACATGGCAAACATGCCTATGTAACAAACCTACACGTTGTGCACATGTACCCTAGAACTTAAAGTATTATTATAATAATAATAACAATAATAATAATAAAAAGATTTTAAGATAGCAAAATCTTAGATCCTATATGATGGGAATAGTTTAAATGACTCTTCTTGGAGGAAAACAAAACAAAAAGTGTTTGCCTTCTTGTGTCTAACAATAGATATTTATAAAATGTGCCTTTAAATAAATTTTTATCATGAGAACAAAGCATTTTTTTCAGTGTTTATGTCAAATGTCCTCATCATGCTGCAATACTTAAGTAGCATTAGTTCCAAAAAATTTAAATACTTTATTTTGACAAACAATTGAGGTAATATTGTACAGTGGGTAGCTAGTCAGGCATGAGCAGGACAGGAGAGGTTCCTCCAAGCCCTTACCAGTAGGAATGTCGGGCAACCATCAGGTGAGGTTTGGATGGTTACTAAACTGTCTTTCTAAAATAATAGTTGGTTACAGCTGGCACCAGGGAATGGCAGTCTCCTGATAGATAGAAACACCTAAAACTGGTGATCAGCAGCTTCTCCATAAGATCTCAGGAGTTAGACAAGTGGGCTCCAGCATGTGCACTAAGAGGCAAAATGCCAGAGTTTAAGTAGTTACCCTCAACTGATAGGGGAAATACACCTCACGTAAGCATGTGTACAATGTCAGTATACACAGTGCACATGTGGCCACTCCCAAGTGCTGGCAGGCCACTGTGCCTACAGACAGCCTATTCCAAGGGAAGAATCAGAGAAGAAGTAACGCAAGACTCGGAAGCATGCCAACATTTAAAACCCCAAGTCCAAGGTGAAACCATGCACTTGAATCTCTCAAGTTGCCTGCTTGACCCTTTTCCAAGTGTACTTTACTTTCTTTGGTTCCTGCTCTAAAATCTTTTAATACACTTTCACTCTTGTGCCAAAACTTGTCTTAATCTCTCACTCTGTTTTATTCCCCTTGGCGACTTCTTTTTTCTGAGCAGGTAAGAATTCAGGTTGCTGCAGAGCCCTATGGATTTGCCACTAACAGCATGACATTTATGAAATCTGAAGATTAGAAGGATATCAGGCATTCATTTAATTATTCTTTGTACTTTGAACTAAAGCTGAACCTTACTTAAATTGTAAAAAACATTTCTAAAATGTTTTATAACTTTTCTTACATTCAAAATCTACTATCTAACTTTATATCTGACTGTAATTGAAATTATAATTCAATTCAAGTTTGAATAAATTGAAAGTAAACCAAACACTTTTTGGTGTTTGGTTTACTTTCAGTGGAAACTTTGTAGCTGCTCTATTTGTACTGTGATTTTGTGACCAACGGTTAGATTAAGTTTCCATTTTTAAGACAGGATTCATTCAGAGTGGTACTTTCATGTTTTTTTTTTCTAATTCTGTATAAAGAATTTAGGCTGCAATAACTATATAGATAACTAATATCTATTTATGACTAATTTCTGACAGATTAGCTAGGTAAGTTTGTAATATAAAAGAATAATTGGAATATTTCTTAATCTTCCCTTAATAATAATAGAATTCTACATGTTGGACAACCTTTTCGACAAAAATAAGTACAAACACCTCAACATTTAGCGTGAGGGGATACTTCTAATATATAATTTTATTTAAATTAAGGCAGAAGTAAATGCCAAGAAAATGTGGACTACTTAATCCTTCAAATATGAAAATTATATGCATTTATGAAAATATTGATTTAAAAGATAAATATAAAAAATAGATAAAGAAGTTTTTTTCAGAGAGAGGGTGGAAAAATCTACTTTCCTGGTGAAACTAAATGTAAGTCTTGTTAAAAATATAAGAAATTGACTAGTACTGATAGAACCTTCAAAGTCAACAAATTTGCATAAATCTCTCAGTGTATTCTTTGTATTTCTCTTCCAGCTTTCTATGTTTTCACTTGCTAAACTCATGGGCATCTACTGAATTCCACGATTTTATGTCAGTCAAATTTCTAGACTTCCTCAGAATAAGGCATGTGCCATAATAATCTTATCCTTCTGTCATAACTTTATCATAAACCATAATTTCATCAGTGCCTCTGATTTCATGTGGGCATTATGGACACAAAAAGGACAACTCTTTTAATTCACCTGTAAGTGAACTGCCTCAAATAGATTATGTTTTTTTTTGTTTTGTTTTTGTTTTTTTTGTTTTTTTTTTTGTGGTAAAGTGAGAAACATCTGGCTCTATTCTTATGCAAATAATTTAAAATAATTCATCTCCCCTCTAAATGCTCCTTATTAGCACATGAATTTTCTAGAAAGTGTTTCATATGTGCTTCTAATCTCTTGTCTACCAGCGAAATTGTTTTCCTCTGCTCTTTTCAGAGCTTTTTAGTAGTATCTCCACTACTCTTCATGCTCAATCTTGGAATGCTTTGAGACAGTACTTTCCCTCATCTCTCCATTCTGTCCTCCAGTGTGCTGATAAACTCTCTAACATTTCACATCTATTTGTGCTATTTTTTGTTGTGTAAGTTAACAAAAGAGTGCTGTTTCGTGCTCCTAATATCTTGCAGCAAGTTTAGCTGTTAAGTTTCAATATTTCTCTCCTAGGAAAAATGGTGAGAGGGACAGAAATTTAGTTCCCTTTACTGTACTTAAACTAATCCTTTTACTCTGAGGCTGACCAATTACTTCTGGCTCTCAATTGTGCATTTCTACTCTCTCTTCCCTTAGTGAACGTTTGTTTTTTTTTTTTTTTTCCCCATTAGAGATCTGCAAACATAGTGACAACTGAGCCTGGTTGATTCATGTCCAAAATGCTCCAAACATGAGTGGGATTATATAAAGCTTATGTCAGTCCTCTGGAGACTAACTTTAACTCTATTATGGGCAAATAAAAAATTTCTTCTTGACTTTTTAACAAGAAATTTTGTTATAATATAAAATATGCTTTCCTATAAGAAATTTCACCTCTTGAGAAAATTTATTAAGGATTGTTTCCAAACTTGGCTTAACATTGGAATATTCTGGGAAGATTTTGTTGTCCACTTACTAATTTTTACCTCCAAGTAATTTTATTATTTTTGTTGGGAATAATGAGAAATCACATGGAGTAAAGGAGCAGAAAATACAGCCTGGTCTCAGTAGTGACTGGAAATGGTAAGTGGGTGGGGTGTGGGGTGGCTCATCCCTGTAATCCCAGTGTTAGATATAAAAATGCTCTAGAAATATGTTATGCATATTTTGGTGCTGCAAAGTGAAACCAGCACTCAGGCAAAAGTTTTCTCAGCAAGGCAATTTACTTCCACAGAAGGGTGCTGCCTACATTAACCACAAGCACAAGAGCACAGGGAACAAAGAAAAGCAGGGGGGAGTTTATTCTTAATGCAATCCCTACCTCTATGTCACTCCCCCATGGGCTAAGGTTGGATGGCACAATGTAAGCTGACTCGATTGGCTACTTGTGAATATTTCTCTTAAATAAGGAATGGGGAAAGGGACGTGAGTTACAATGGCAGGACGTGCAGTTTTGAAGGGGGGATGTGTGGTTTCAAAGGGTGGAATGGGTGCAGAGTGAGTAACCAAGTGAACAGATGTGAGTTATTGATTAGCATTTACAAGAAGGTTGTTTACAATAACTGGGAGCAAGAAGGCATGGAGAACAGAACAAGAAAGTTAGGTTTGAGAGAAAAGAACAAGGAAGTTAGCAGGCTAAACCTTTGAAGAGAAACTCAGAGAAATTTATTGTATCTTATACCAGCATTTTGGGAGGCTGAGGCAGGCAGATTGCTTGAACTTCGGATTTTGAGACCAGCGTGGGCAGCATGGCAAAACCGTGTCTTTACTAAAAATACATGTCTGTAATCCCAGCTACCTGGGAGGTTGACCTGAGATGATAGCTTGAACTCAGGAGATCCAGGCTGTAAGTGAGCTATGATTGTTTCAGTGCATTCCAGCCTGGGCAACACAGTGAAATCTTGTCTCAAAAAAAATGAAAAATAATAAGTGGAAGCCTATCAGAACACAGGGAGAAGACATTATCATTTCTCTGATGCTACAAGAGATGCCTTGCCTTTCTTCTTAATACTACATCATGTTTTTTTCTGGTTGGTGTTCCTACTCTGCTATTTATTTCCACATCCGACATCATAAATCCTTCAAAGGAGAGGTCTTATCCCCCAAGTTTACATGTCCTTCTAGTTCTCTCACCACCACTGCAAGCAGTTACAAGTAACTGCTTGTAACCCTATATCCTGATTCTAAATACTTGAAAATTAAAATCTTATTGATCCAGCCCATGTCAGATGGTCATGAATATGAATATCAGGAGTGGGGAGAAACAGTTTCATAGGTAATGTGTTGTTTTCAGGGCTATTAAAAATATGTGTTACTATGAGAGCTATAAAAACTGTTTCAGTGGATTTTTCAGCAAACCTTGCAATCCAGGAGAGAATGGGATGACATAGTCAAAGTACCGAAAGAAAAAAAAAAAAGGCCATCAACTAAGAATGATTTATCCACAAAGCTGTCATTCAGAAAAGGAGAAATAAACACTTTTCCAGAAAAACAAAAGCTGAGGGATTTCATCACAACTAGACCTGCCTCAGAAGAAAGACTAAAATGGAAACTAAAGTTGAAGTACTTCAAGTGGAAATTAAAGGATGCTAATTAGCAACATGAAAATATGACACTATAAAACTCCCTGGTAAAGGGAAGTATAGAGTTAAATTCAGAATGCTGTAACACTGTAATGTAATGGTGGTACATAAAATCATTTTTAACTCTAAGAGTTAAGAATATTAAAAAAAAAAAACTACAGCTACAGCAATTTGTTAATTGATGCACAATATAAAAAGATACAAATTTTGATATCAATAACAAAATGTGGGAGAGGATAGAGGAGTTAAAGTGGAGAACTTCTGTATAAGATCAAAGTTAGGTTGTTATCAGCATAAAAACTTAGAATGTATCTCCAAACTAGTTGCATTGTATACAGTTTGTACAGCTTGACATGACAATCATACTTCAATAACATAGTTATTTTTAAAATAAGTTATGCTCTTTAAGGTCATATAATAAATAAACATTTTTAAAAATAAGCCGTATTGTGTATATTTAACATATATACCATGATGTTATGAGATACATACAGATTGTTAAAAAGTTACTAAAGTGAAGTAAATTAACATATTCATCATCTCACATATTTGCCCTTTTTTTTTGTTTTTATGACAATGGTATCTAAAATATACTAATTTATCTTGAATACCAAATACAGTACAATTTTATTACCTATAATCCTTATATTGTACGTTAGAGTTCTAAACTTGTCTCTCCTATGTATCTGCTACTTTGTATTCTCTTACCTGCATCTCCCCATTTGTTCCCCAGCCCTACCCCATCGCCTTGATAACCATGGTTTTATTTTCTATCTCTGTATATGTGATTTTTTTTTTTTTTTTTTTTTTTTTTTTAGTTTCCACATATAAGTGGAATCATGCAATATTTTTCTTTCTGTGTGTGCCTTACTTCACTTAGCATAATGTCCTTCAGGTTTATTCATGTGGTGGCATATGGCAATATTTCATTTTTTTTTTTACAACCAAATAATATGCCATTATATATGTGTGTGTTATGTGTGTGTTATATATGTGTATATGTATGTATGCGACACTTTATCCATTTGTCTATTGATGTACACTTAGGTTGTTTTCATATTTTGGCTACTGCAAGTAATGCTGTAATGAATATGAGAATGCAGTTATCTTTATGAGGTGGTGATTTATTTTCCCTTGAATATATGCCCAGAAGAAGGATTGCTGGGCCATATGGTAGTTCTATTTTTAATTTCTTTAGAAATTTCCATAGTGTTTTTCATAATGGCTATACTAATCTACATTCCCACCAACGGAATGCAAGAGTTTTATTTTCTCCACACTCTCAGCAATATTTGTTATCTTTCGACTTTCTGGTAATAGCTATCCTAACAGGTGTGAGGTGGTACCTCATCATGATTTTGAAATTGGTAGCATTTTATGTAATAATAACAACTGAACTAAAAAAGAAGGCAAGAAAACTATCTCATTTAGGATAGCATAAAAATAGTTAGGAATATATTGAACCAGGGAAGTGAAAGTTGTGCACACTAATAATTATAAAACATTTGTAGAAATAAGTTGAAGAAGACACAAATAAATAGGAAGATATCCTGTCCTCATGGATTGGAAGAATTAATATTGTTAAAATGTCCATTTTACCAAATAAATATACAGATTCAATACAACTGCTTCCTACTGCTATGAGGAATCCCAATGGCATTCTTCATATAAGTAGCAAAATGGTCTGAAAATTCATATGGAAACATAAAAGATTCCCTAGAAACAATTCTTAGAAAAAAAATATTGGAATCACTATATCTCCTGATTTAAAATTATATTAAAAACCTATAGCAATTAAAATCTATAGTAATTAAAACAGTATCATTCTGGCAAAAAACAGACAAATAATCCAGTAGAGCACAATAGAGAGCCCAGTGATAAATCCGAACACACAGTCAACTAATTTTTGACGAGGGTGCCAAGAGGGCACAATGAGGAAAGAGTAGCTTCTTCAATTACTGATATTGAGAAAATTGTATTTTCACATGGAAAAAAATAAAATCGGACCCATATCTTATTCCATACACAAAAGAACAACTCCAAATGGATAAAAGACCGAAATGTAAGACTAGAAACTATAAAACTTCTAGAAAAAAAAAACATAGAAGAAACGCTCTTGGGAAGTGATTTTTTAAAATATATATCACAACAAATGCTCAGTCTACAAAAACAAAAGTTTAAAAAGGGACTACACCAAACTAAAAAACTTCTGCACAGCAATCAACAAAATGAAATGGCAGACTACGAACTGAGAAAAATATTTGCATATACCTGAAACAAACCGTACAACTCAATAGTAGAAAAACACATAGCTCAATTTTTAAAAATGAGCAAAAAACCTAAATAGACATTTCTCTAGTGAAGATATAAAAATCACCAACAGGTATAGGACAAGGCGTTCGACTCAATTTAGTCTATTTTAATGCAATGTTTTACTTATTTGAAACATTTAAAAATAATTTCTGGTAATGATTTATATGAGATGAGAATATGCATTGTTGACCAAATTCAGTGGAGGAGTCCCAGGGCATGGAGGACAATAAAGAGTGAAGCAGTGCCCACAGCTAGGAGTAGCTGCTTCAGGATGAAAACCCACTGTGTGGTTTGCAGGTATCCGTGTCACCAAGAAAGACACAATTTACACAGGCACCAAATAAAACAATGCTTTACTCACATAGAGAAATACAGAGCAAGATCACCGACACTGAACATAGGTCTCCCATGGCCAGTTGGTCTTGCCCAATAGTCTATACAGGGAGATGGTCTGCACACATCTGCCCTGTGCTATAGCCGAAGAACCCTGTTTTCTCCCCACCAGAAGTAGATATAGGAGCTGGGTTGGCCAGGTTGTGTATGATGCACGTGCTTTAAGCAAAACAAAGAAGTACTTATCAAGTCCACAGCAAGGAAAGATATTCCCAAACGACACAACATGCCCAGCACCGGCTGTGAGAGCTCTTTATTTCCGTGTAAAAAACTGTTCCAGGCCAAAGGAGCTCTTATTTGACCACGCAGGGGTAAGCAAGCTCACATGACTGTCTTTCCTAGCATGCATCCAATATAGAAGTTATTAATGGGTATTCTACTGAATTTTCTTATGTGTTTAAACATTGTGTGTTTCAAATATAAGTATTTTCCCTAATTTGCTGGTGAATTCTGAATGCCTATATTGACAGTTTGTGCTACCATCTCTGTATACAAAGAAGTCTAGTTTACGTAGTCTTGGGACAAACAGGTTTAAATTAAATTAATAATCTCAGCTTCACCATGTCTAAACATATAATCATACAATATTTGCTGTGCTAATTGCTTTTTATAATCTTCTTAATCTACTCTGCTTATGTGACTCCATCCCTTTCTGATATGAGTTCACAGGGAAATGCTCTCTGGGGCTCAGGGCAAATCAGTTCCTTCGTATTAAAACAAATATAATCAGATTATTATTTATCATGCCAAAATAGGACAGAAGCAGGGAAGAAAAGTATGACTAGCCAAAATCTAATTAAAATAAAATTACTTAACATGTAATATAAAAACTATTATATTAATCTTAATATAAAATTTTGTATACAAAAACAAATTTATCACTTTGCAGACTTCCCACAAGAATGTAAAGGTAATAAAAGTGTAACAGAGTAAATTTGTTTAAAATATAATATACAACATCTACTGAAAAGTTAGTTTGTACTTAGTACTTTACAACTATTGAAAGGAAGAAGTGAGTTGTTTTTTCCCCTTCCAAGAAAATATCCAGGCTATTATATCTAAGGTCCAGATTTCCTTCGTATCCATTAAAGGTAAATAGCCTCTATTTAATCAGAGGACTGGCTTTCTGAGTTACTATATGCTTCTCAAAAGTCCTATTTTAAGTGAGCAGGTTTGAAAGTGAGTAAGAACACTAAGCTTGAATGGGTATGTAGAACTCAAAAGAAAGAATACAGGAAAACTTAGGTTAAATACATGAGGCCTGTTGAAGACTTCAGACACTGGAATTAGAAGGAATACTGGCAGTAACTGGCCACACAGCTTAAACACTGTGTAGACTGTCACTATATCCAAGCTTGATCAAAGCACTGCCATGATTATAGGAAGCAGAGTAGAACAATGAAATGTCATAATTGCACTGAAAAGCACAGACAAATATCGTACCAGCCTCTGACAGTGGGGACCAGTGGTAAGTGTGAATGTGACATGTGTCTGCAATAGCAGAACTAGAGTTTATAAAAATGATCTCTGAAAATTTAGCACTGCTGGGGACAGTGATAGAAAGATAGAAGACTATCTACAAGTCCTCAAAGGCAGTTTCAGTACATAAGAGGATACTAATGCCACTCTTACAGTTAATGTTCAGGTCTTGGGGTGTGTGTGTGTGTGTGTGTGTGTGTGGTGCTTGGCTTGATTTTATTTCCCTTCTCAGATGAACTATTGGCCCTGTAGCATGGTTGTCAGGTGATTGTAGGGTTAATTTTGTGACTGTGACACACTAACTTGTTTTGCCAGTTACTGCTCTCTCAAGAACTCTCATTAACTGTAGCAGTTAACCTAGGGATGCACTCCAGGTATTCAGGTCTCTGGCACCTTAAGTCAATTTGCCCTGTGGCTCTGTAATTCTGCCTACCTACTCCCAGATACACACACACACACACACACACACACACACACACCACCTTTATCCTTCAATATAAATTAATCAACAGATATAAATATGAATGTGTGTATGTGTGTGTGTGTGTGTGTGTGTGTAGATAAAGACAGAGAACCATTTTTTGGTGACATTTTCTAATTTGTTAAACCCAAATAAACGTGTGTGTGTGTGTGTGTGTGTATGTGTGTGTGTAAATAATCATTAAGGTACTTTATTTACCTTTGCTTGTAAATCTCTCCAGCTAAATATCCAATTTCAATACTCGCAATTTCTACCTTTCACAAAACTACAGAATGGGAATACAATTTAGGCAAGTTCTTTGCCACTTTACGACAAGAATCTTCTTTTCTCCATTTTTCAATATCACATTCCTCATTTATATCTGACCCCTCATCAGAATGGCCTTTACCATCCATATCTGAACTAACATTGTGCACATGATTACTTGTGTATTCTCTAGGAAGACGGAGGATTTACCTCCAGCTCTTCTCTTTTCTTTCTGAGCCCTCACCAGAATCACCTTTAGGAGTCTCTTCACAGAAATATCAGCTTTTTCGAATATACACCTCAAAACTCTTCCAGTCTTTACTCATTACCTAGTTCCAAAACCTCTTCCACATTTTTAGGTATTTCTTACAGCAACACCCCATATCCAGGTGTGGATATTTGTCTTAGTCAGTTTTTGCTGCTATATCCAAATACTGTAGACTGTGTCTTAGACAACGTAAGTTTATTTCCCACGGTTCTTGAGGTTGAGATCAGGGTGCCAACATGGTTGGGGTTTTGTTAGGTCTCCTCCTCTTGGGTCACAGACAGCTGCCTCTGGCTGTATCCTCAAGTAGAGAGAGCTCTAGTCTCTTTCTTGTCTTATAAAAACATAACCCTTCATGGGAGATCTACTCTCATGACCTTATCTAATGACCTTTCAATGCCCTTCCTCGAAAGGCCATCCCATTGGAGGTTTGAATTTCAACACATGAAAATATTGGGGAGGGGTAACAAACACACAGTTTACAACAATTACATAAACAACATTTTATGTACCTGTATTATCAATGGTTTTTGTAAGCAAGGAACAGAAATCTACTCTAGCTCATCGAAGCAAACTATACCTTAATTGGAAGGATTCTGAGAAGGCCAAAGGAGCAACTACCAAACCAGAGTCCCAACTGAGGGCTCACAATTATGAAGAAGAAATTTTACAAAATGAAATGAAAGAACTCTTTTCCGAAGAAAGGAAAGACAAAAAATAAAAACTAGTTGTCCCAAAATAAAAACGTTTGCTATCAGTGTCTTCATGTATTTAGAACAACATTATATCATAAAATCATGTACTATGTATAATTTTGTATCTTTATTTGTTCATATAGACAACCTTTCAGTAAAAATGAAAAATGATCTTTTACACTCATTTCAGAAACACCTGACAGTCTCCAAGGATCCCATGAAAGAATAAATGAGTGCAAGTAAAAACACTGGTAAAAGGAACAGCAGGGAATACAAGCACTGCAGTTGGAATAATATAGAACTATAATTTAATTATGGATCTGCCAATTCTTAGGTTTATGACCCTGAACAATTTAATTAATCCCTTTCTGCCTCATTTTTCTCATCTAGAAAAGTAGGATTAAGGTTGGCAATGCCACAATGGTATAATGAAGTAAATTAAAGTGTGATCTTCAATGCATGCACAAATAAATTTATTTTAATTATAAAACACAGTAATATTTAAATATTTAATGTAAAATCTTTTTATTGAAGAAACATAAATAAATAATATAGTTGTTCTTGTAAAATGACAGCTAGACTGCTTAGAGCCCTCTCCACCTGACTTTCCTCTCATCTTTCTCAATAGAGCTGTGGTACCTTCATGGAATATTTAGTTTCAGAGAAACACAGTACAAAAATCACATACTTCATTCCTTGTTAATTTAGAAATGAGGTGACTGAGATATAGAAAATCTATATGCCCTAGTCCTACTCATATTGCTAGTTAGAGGTAAAACTGAAACTAACACCTGCTTCCTATTACTACACAAATTCTGTCCTTTTCCTCGTGTAGTTCGTATTTTATCATTGTCTATGAGAGATAAAAATCCAAAAGTAGCATTACATAGCCTTATATTGCAAAGGCCACGTTTAGGATTTCATAAATCCTTTTCCATAGAGAATGACTTGAACTGTAGAAAATCTAGTTTCTTTTATAATTGCTTTTGTTATTTAAATTGCCATGCAATGATTGGAACAAAGAGCATTTGTGCATTTCCTAAGCACTGAATGAAATTTCTTACATAGATTGTGTTTCAATGATCATCCCACTCTTTGAATTTTGATCAAAAGCACAACTTACTTTTGCACTTTTGAAAAGGATTTTGTTGAAATGTAAAGCCTTTTTTAAAGGCAGACAGAAATGTTTAAGGCCCAAAAGAATTTCCATAAGCTCACAATATTCTAAGTATTTAAAACGATAATTTTGAAAATAAATTTATGTTACAAACATCCATAAACAATTTGCTAAACTATTAGTAAAAAACATGCAATTCTTTAAAAAAATTTGCATTTACACCTTAAATTTGGTAAACCAAAACCATTCTTTAAATGTGCAAAATCCTCCTCTTTCTCTCATCTGTTTCTCTATCTCTTTATATATAAATATTATATTTTTTCGTCCTTTAAACTATACCTTAGTATCTCCTGAAACCACCAATTCTGCTGTGATGAGAGAGTTCAACTTGCATCATGTGTAAAAAGCATATATAAGCTAACATATATAGGTTAATTCTTTTTATTGAATTTACCTGTTTTTAATGGAGTCAGTCAAGTGGGTGGAGGAGTGGCTTCACCTGTTGTAATTGAAAAAAAAAACTATAAACCTTTCATTTAAACTATAAAAGTGAAAAAAGTAATTTATCTCATTTTTATTTTAAACAATTGTAAATGTTAAAACAATTAAACAAGGAATTAAAAGAACCCAGGAGCTATTTTCCTTATGTATTTGAGATATTGACTATCAAATTATATTTAGTTCCCTATTTTTTTATTTGTATCAATTTTACATTTTTCTTACAGAGTGCTTATCTTTCACCAATGTTTATATTAACTTGATTCTTTAACAATTGTGAATTTTTGTAATTAAATTGTATATATTAAATGCTCTATTATGTCTTCTATTATATTTCCTATTTGTACCATATTTTCCAGGATCTTAGATTGTCAGTCATGAATCAGCATATTTACTTATAGCTTTGCATTTAGCAAATTACCTTCAAGTCATTTAAAATTACATGTCTTATTTTTCTACCCACTGATCTAGGCAGAAATATAAAATAAATTATCAGTAATGTAAAGTAAATCAAGATTATATGTAAAGCATATAGTGTCAGAAAAAGAATCTGGTACCCTAACAGAAGGCACTATGCATTCAGGCAACCTATGTCTATTAAAATTGGCTAGTTTCTAACAAACATAATTTCTTTAATTTTCAATTTTTATGATAAAAATATAAAATTATTTTATTGTTTTTACGGCCATTTAAAATCATCTTGGTATAAAAATTGCACACATGCTTACATACATAGTTTAGTAATACATTTATTTTTCTGGTTTCTAACATCAGATTATTAGCCACATAAAAACTATGTCAAAATAAGAACAGAATATTTCAATTAGAGAAAAAATAATTAAATACAACAATGTAGGCTACTGATACAGCAATAAATATCAGAGTTATGTCAACAAAGAAAATTTCAATTTAGATGTCTATATGTTATTAAAATATTTGCTGTGATATATAGTCTTAAATTGATAACTTGAAATTGGATCATACTACTGTTTTTCATATTATGACTATTCATGTTCTTGATACTTTTTGAGGTATATTAATCAGGTTTTTTTTTTTGGTGATTTATTATATCACAATCGTGACATATTTGGTTGAGGTAGGATTTAATGTTTCTTTCATTTAATATTTTTTCCAAAAATTTTATGGTGGTCTGTTTATAAACATGACATAGAACTTTATATGAATAAATTAAATATCTTCTAAATGTATTCAAAAATTATATATAATAAATATTACTGGATTATATTCCCAAAGAATAGTACATCTTTTCTGTAGTGTTATATAAAAATACATTGTGAAATATAAAAGTTTCTACTTAAATATGTTTTTTCTTCTAGAGGAGAAATTCATTTCATAATTTTGTAACTTAAGGAAACATTTATATTAAAACTAGTAAGACACAAAATTTGTTTTATGAAATACTACATATGTAGCATCTACTACCTGACAATGGTTAAAATACATAACAATATGTTTTTAAAAATCTCCAGCAGAAAATTAAATACTGATTGAATTGGATTCACATTTTGATGGTCTGCTTTCCCCTGCATTGGATTTTAAATGTAAACTCCCAGGTACATTAGGAAAATGTATGTAATAGTGACTGATGATCTTAAAATGACTTTTAATTATAGAGCTGCAAAATATTTCTGATTGCTTGTATTTTTCTACACAATTTATTTCATTTCTACTTAGAAAATAGAACCCAGAATACTGTTGTGTGAACCTGACACTGAAGAGATCTTGCAGTAACTGAAAATATATAGTTTTTTCATGTGATATCACCAACTAGTTACATTTGAAGAGATAGTTTAAAGCATTTAAAGTGCAATTAAAATCGTGTGACAGGTGATTATGCCTCAGTGCTCTAGTTGTTTATATAAATATGTTAGTATGGTTCTTCACAAATAGAAACAAAACAAAACTTCTGCTTGTGCCTAATTATACTAGTAAACCTGTATATAGAAGTAAATATTATTTCATTTAATTTACCTGAACAACTATTTGTAACTGTGTTTAGAAGCTGAAAAATAATTTTTTATTATATAAATCTATCTTGAAGTCCTAACCATGAGTTTTATTTTTTAATATGCAGAACTTATGGGCTACAGATCCTTTGTAAAAGAAAGGAAATTACGTTAACCTACAAAATATATTTCTGCAAATTTTGAGAAAGAATAATAGACCAAGGAAACAACACACATGCATTAGGTATAATTTAATTATCTTAAGGTTTGTATATAGTGTTTTTCTTTCAGTATACACATAAAATAAACCCAGAAATTGACCAAAGGATTTCCTCCACAAACTTCAATTTAGCAGCCTGAATAACTTGTATTTTTGTTGTCGTTGCTGTTTTCTGATGAAGGAGCTGTTTGGTTCCTCAGTTGTTTGTCAGAAATTGTCCAACTGGACTTTTTTGGTTAGCTCATTCAAGAAGGGACATTTCTTTACAACTAATTGCATTTTAAATAACTTCATTTAATGATTTAGGTATTTGAAAAATATAGATTAAAATGTTTCGTGTAATCAATATTAAGAAAAAAATACACCTTCAGAATTGTTAACTAACTTTTTTTTAAAAAAAATGAATAGACTTATTTTACTTTCATTTCTTTGGTCATTCTGAGTTTTTGTTCTTTTTCTTGTACTTTTGGAAAAGAATTTTGAATTACCTTCTACAATAGAAAACGCCAAAAAACAAGGTATCGGCATGTCTTCTGCCGCCAGCCATAATTGTGTCTTTATGCTGTTTTCTTCCTTGAAAGACAACCTCTTCATCGTATGTGGTAATGTAATTCCCATTGAGAGGAGGGGCCAGCTGGGCTTCCTGGGTCTAGGAGGGACTCAAAAAGCTGTGAAACTCACTCATTTCCTGTATTAGAACTTCGGTCCTGGATGAATAATATTGAAAACATATACTTAAAATATTCCTAACACCAGGATTTGTCCATGTGTTTTCTTCCCCAAGAAAGCTATCAACAGCGAACATTTTGCTCTAAGTTTCCCTATATCCTTCTCTCCCTCACTCACTTCCCCCTCCCTCAAAACTAGGTTAAAAAGAATGTTAACAGCCTGTTTTTCTGTGACCAGTGGACCTTACCTATACTCCCAATTTCAATTCCTTGTAAACATACTTTTGTAAAGTCCTGTAAGATCCTGTCTCTTTTGCCATGCCACTGTAAGGTCATAAAATAGATAAAACCTAAGCTGCAAGTCCGGTTTTCCTCAAAATCTAAGACATGTCACAAATGGTTAATTGCCTTCGTTTCTGGCTCTGGTAACATATTCCGCACGTTATTTCCCGCCTTAAAGAGTTTAAAAGGCAATCGCATAATCTAACTACCCTTTCAGGACCCCTTCCACACTGTGGACGCTGTGTACTTTCACTCTGCTGGATAAAGCCTACAGCTTTTTCTCTCTCTCCATCTGTGTCTCTATCACTGGCCGCAATCAGCCGCCACACCAATTCTTTGGCGTGGCTACACAAAAACTTTAGGTGTTACACCATTATTGTTATTTATTTATTTATTTATTTTTTGAGACAGAGTCTCGCTCTGTCGCCCAGGCTGGAGTGCAGTGGCGCGATCTCGGCTCACTGCAAGCTCCGCCTCCCGGGTTCCCGCCATTCTCCTGCCTCAGCCTCCGGAGTAGCTGGGACTACAGGCGACCGCCACCGCACCAGGCTAGTTTTTTTTTTTTTTTTTTAAGCCGGCTTATTGTCATTTGTTTGAGGAATTAGTGCGTCTTTTTCTTATCATATATGCATACACTTGTATTATAAATGCATAATGAAAGGAAATATATTTAAATTACTGAGTATATTTAAATTATTTTAAAATATTTTTATTTATATTTATAAATATATTTAATTATTATATTTATAAATATATTTTATTATTATATTTATAAATATAAAAAAGTATATTTAAATTACTCAATAACCTATTGAGAAACAAATAATTCATTAACTTCTTCCATTAGAGGAAATTTCAAATGTGAATTTACCAGTAGATTTGGGAGGCATGTGAGAATTGTTTTTTTTTTTTTTTTTTCTCAGTATTTTGTGAAAACACTGATTTCAGCCTTCCATACATTTAATGATTATTCCTCTGCTTATGTTGCATTTGTAAAAAAAAAAAAAAATCATAACCGGCCGGGCACGGTGGCTCACGCCTGTAATCCCACTTTGGGAGGCCGAGGTGGGCAGATCACGAGGTCAGGAGATCGAGACCATCCTGGCTAACACGGTGAAACCCCGTCTCTACTAAAAAATACAAAAAAAATACAAAAAAAAAAAAAGAAGAAGAAGAAGAAAGAAAGAAAAAAGAAAGCCAGGCGTGGTGGCCGGCGCCTGAGGCGGGAGAATGGCGTGAACCTGGGAGGCGGAGCTTGCAGTGAGCAGAGATCGCGCTGCTGCACTCCAGCCTGAGCGACAGAGGGAGACTCTGTCTCAAAAAAAAATAATAATCATCATCATCATAGCTCATATGGGAAGAGGGAAGGGTATGTGGATGCCAAATTTACATAAGCAGAAGCATAAGTAAATAAAACTAAGAGCTTTCTTCCTATTCCCGTATATTTCTATACTTTTTCAGCAAGTAGCTCTGTGACTAGGGTATAGTTTTTCTAAACTTCAGATGCAAAATAGGTACAGCAATTTATGCATTAGACTCTAGCATTATAGATGATGAGGAAAAATAATCCTTTACTCAGGAAAGGCATTGCTGTCATTATTTACTCTTTTTTAACGTGATACAGCTGACTATAGGTGCTTTAGTACAGAAAATGTTTTCTAGAACCTACCTTAGAGACAAGGTCGTAATAAGCAATCAATGTTTCTTTGAATTTGGTTATATAGCATATATTTGAGAAAGACAAATGGAAATGCGTCTATAAAAGTTATGTATTTTCTCTGTAATTGGTCTGTATAATTTCTATTTTATTTCCCATGACTATGCAATAATACTTTATAGAAAGATAAAAATAGCATTTTCAGTTTTATTAAATTATTGAAAATTATTGGCCGGGTGCGGTGGCTCAAGCCTGTAATCCCAGCACTTTGGGAGGCCGAGACGGGTGGATCACAAGGTCAGGAGATCGAGACCATCCTGGCTAACATGGTGAAACCCCGTCTCTACTAAAAAAATACAAAAAAACTAGCCGGGCGAGGTGGCGTGCGCCTGTAGTCCCAGCTACTCGGGAGGCTGAGGCAGGAGAATGGCGTGAACCCGGGAGGCGGAGCTTGCAGTGAGCCGAGATCCCGCCACTGCACTCCAGCCTGGGCGACAGAGCAAGACTCCGTCTCAAAAAAAAAAAAAAAAAAAAAAAAAAAAGAAAATTATTATTTGCTTCACCATATGAGTAATATTGACTCATAATACCTAAACCTTAGATTTTTCCTCAACTGCTTTTATTAAATTCAAATTAATCTTTTCAATGGGAGACTACAGAGTTCTTACAGATGCTAATATATAAGTGTCTATCTAATATGTCAGGATGACCAAGTGATTCCTAGATTAGAGGCCTTTGGCAATGCCATTTGTCGCCTCTTTTCTGTCTTTTGGTTTTCCTAATTCCTTCCTAAATTTCTCCAGCAAGCCTTTTATTATCATCTGAGTTAGAAATAATCAATTATTTCCTGGAAAATGAATAGCAATTACTGACTATCCCACCTATATTACAAATGCTGTATTGTGCTTATTTTACTCATATAATAGTAAGTATGCATAGATGAAATATCTATTAGATTTTGAAGTTTAGCATATTATTAAAAATGCCATTTTTATATTCAAGCAAAATTATGCAAATGTGAAATTATTGCTAAAAATAATTTAAGGATAATCATGGAGAAATTTATCATTTTGTAGATGAAACTGAAGACTCAGGAAGTTGAGGTCACTTGCCCAACTTCACATAGCTCACAAAAGTCATGTCTTGAGTAGGTTTCAAGGTACTATGTACTAGGGACCAAGTAGTGATATTCTCATTATAACACCGATTATATGAACATTGGCAAAAACTTCCAAATTATTAAGTGGGAGCAGTCTTTCCTACATAATCTCCAGGTAAATATTTTGTTGTGTTTAGGATTTGAACAGTGATATCATTGGTTTGATTAGTATATTGATTAATAGCCACACAATAATATCTCTACATCCTAATCCTTGGAATCTGTGAATATTATCTCATAAGGCAAAAGATTTGATTAAGCTAAGGGTTTTGAGAGGAGGAGCTTACCCTGAATTTTTCATATAATTGGCTCTAAGTCCACTGACAAGAACCCTTATTAGAATGAGTCAGAAGCAGATTTGACAGAAGAGGTGAAGCAATCTGCCCATAAAGGTAGAGAGAGAAGTGATGAGGCTGCAAGTCAAGGAATGCCTATGACCATCAGAAGCTAGAAGAGACAAAGGAGGTATTTGCCCTAGAACATCATGAAGTGTAGCTTTGCATGAACTTTGATTTGAACTTCTGGCCTCTATAACCATGAGATAATACATTACCATTATTTAAACCTACCTAGTTTATGATACTTTGTACAGCAGCCACAGGAAACTAGTAGAGCCCAGAAACCCAAACTGTAGCTGCCACAATGCTGACATGAATAACTAGAATACTTTATGGTATAATTTTGCCTAATAGAAAAATAGAATAGATTTAAAATGTTTTTATGTAATAGCAAATATATATGGGACAATTAGCACGTGTCTGGTAGTATGGTAAGTACTCATGTTACTTCATCCCTTTATGGCAAAATGACTTGAAGTATATAATCTTCAGTGCAAGTGAATGAATTGAGGTGGAAGCTATTTCCTGTTTCAAATAACTAGTGGAAGAATAAAGGCTCACAGCTTGACCAAGGTCAGTCAGCAAGTAAAGACTAAGACTTGAATCTATTAAGATTAGGTTTAACAGAAATGAATGTGAAGTCACAGCTTGCATTAAAATACAAACAATGAAGAAGGATAGATACAAAATCAGCAATTCTTAATTATTTCTTGTGGACTTGTAGGCTGTAGTTTAATGTGATTTCACATAAGCATTTCGGAAGGGAATTTAAAAAGTTAGAGAAATGTAATCATTATGTTCAGAATATTATTGATAGAAGGTTTTTTAAATGCATAATTAGATATCATGTCCATTTCTGGGAATGGAAAAACTACAATGAGAGTTTTGACAAAATGTATAATACCTAAAATGACAAGCAATGTGCAACAAGATCTTCTGAAGAAATTTAGGGAATGTAATTTTTAAATGGGAAAGCTGTATCTTTAAGTTTGTGTTCAAACATGTCATAGTATCTCAGAGAAAAGAGGAGATAAACTTTGCTGACATTGCACAGAATCTGGACTAAGGGTAGAAACTGTAAGAGAGCAGATATTAATAATTAGAAAATTTCTAAGCCACAAACGAGAACTCTGAGAAACTGCATAAAACAGAATAGGAATACATTAGATAAAAGATCAAATCAACTGGGGGAAAAAATGAAACCATACGCTGATGAACTTGAACAGACAATATTGAATGAGGAGAACAATAATTAGAAAGAAAAGTGAAATACTGTATGATTAATCAACTGTAAGTTCCAGATGTGAAGAATCAAAAAGTATGTGTAAAAGAGAATACTTTAGAAAATCTTTTATGACTGAGCTCTGTAGTGCACGTGGATAGAGCTTCATGTTTTTCCTGATTCTCATTATGTTGTATGTAAATTCCATTTCATAATCATAAGGGGACAGTACTCTACATAAGGGAGACATATTAGGGGCACATTTGCTTGCATGGATGCAACTCTACTCTCTTGGTAGGGAGTGAGAAAGCAAAATAATTTAAACAGAGGAGTATGCTTTCCACTTAAGGACAAGGTGAAATTGAGATGGGGAAATGAGATCCTGTTAAGTCATCAGAAAAGAAGTTTTCTTATGCTCCTCATATAATAAACATCTCTTTGTACTGAGCATGGCTCTCATGTTTAAACATATAACTTTTTCATATGATGTATGCTGTAAATATAAACTTCATTTGAAGCTGAATGAAAACAATAGTGGAAGACAGTATCTGGAATTAGGCTTGTTGAGAGAAGTTATGTAAAATTTCAATAATAATACTAATGAGCATTTTAAGGGTAACTTCATTATTTGTCAGCTTTGCACTATGAGAAACCTTTTTAATAGTCATTAATAACTCACAAGTCAGGCTGTAGAAGGAAAATGTTATGTCAACTGAAATCTATATTTAACTATGGAGCACTGTATGTTATGTTTTATTTGAATATGCCTAGGTTACTGCAAGGTACATTTACTTAATTGGAGGATTAGAAATCGGGCTTGGAAAGGAAAGACCTCCAGAGCTCCAGAGCTTTTCTTAGTTGGCACTGGAGTCTAGGATCTACTTCAACAGAGATGGTCTAGTCTGGACCTTCCCACTTCTAGCTTGGATGTCACTATCATCCTCACTGATGTGGTGTCCAGACAACCGTCTCTGTTTTTTATATATAAAAAAAAACCCTGCTGGAACATCAGATTGGAAAATGGTAGGACATTGACCTGCACCTCTGGTTGCTAGGGTTTAGACGAAGATAATTTTTCTTTTTCTGTAGCAGGGGAGAGTTAAAACCCATCAGCAATCTATGTAAAGGGACAATCTACTCATAGGAAATATTAATCTTACAGAATCATGTATAAAAACAATAAATTAAATATTAAATGGTGTATTAATAATAATTTATTGTGAAATATTAATGATAAGAAAAGGGACATAATATCCTGAGTCCAGATAGAAAGAACTTCTTGATAAATACTCTCCGCTGGCAATGTAATGGGCCCTCTGGATGAGTAAATGAAACATATATGTGAAAATTTTAAATTATTCAATTACCAGGCTTTCCAGAATATTCTAAATTTGAAGATATTTTCCCTCATAATTCCAAAGCCATACTGGCATTTCACTATGTTTTAGTCTTTATAAAATAATTATTATAAAATTATTAATAATTTCTCTTTACTACATTCTCCATATAGATCTTGGTGTTACTGAGGAATAGCCTAAGGAATAAAAGAGTTGATTAAATAGATAGCTAAAATCTATGCAATATAAACTGATTAAACAAACAAGAAGAGGATGAATCATATGATCTCTAGTCTTTGGACGATTCCTCACAGGTGAATTATCAGAGAAGGATAGAAAACATAATGTTCCTAAATAGATTTATTTAGACAGCAGCAGCAGTTGAGAGTAATAAAATTTAAGTATGGATAAATCATCCAAGAGCAGTTTAGAATTATGCATTTATAAATAAGGTAAACCCCTGCTTCCTTTGCTTCCTTTATCCTTTTTGGACTTCTTCCTGGGACCAAAAACACACTGATTAGTGACACCTATTAAATGAATATCTCCAGTTTATTTTCTTACCAAGACAGAGGAAATGATGACAGAAATTATTTAGGGTTTACCTTAGGGAACTTTAAAATTTTCCACCCTAAAACAATTATTCAAATAATATTGCAATCCATATGCCTTTATCATATTTTTGATTTGGCACGGCAATTTTTAAAGTAACTTAAAATATTTGCGATTGATGTAACTTCTAATATAGAGCAAATATTTGACATTTTAAAATAAAGCTTTTATGACATGCATTTCAATGGACCCAAAGGAAACTGTTTACCACTCAATTTTGGTGTCTATAGTAATCAGTTAAACATAAACAGCCTCAGCAGAAATTTTAAAGCCACAAGAGATTGGAAAACCTATTTTATTTTCAACATTCTTAAAGAAAAGAGATTCCAACCAAAAATTTCATATCCCACCAAACTAAGCTTAAGTGAAGGAGAAATACAATCTTTTCCAGACAAACAAGGGTTGAGAGAAGTCATTACCACTAGACCAGCCTTCTGAGAGACGCTTAAGGGAGTCGTAAACATGAAAACAAAAGAAAAATACTTACTACCACAAAAACACACTTAAGTACATAGCCTACAGGCTCTATAAAGCAACTACACAATAGAAAACATAAAACAATCAGGTAACAATTTTATAATAGGATCAGAAACTTATGTATCTACATTAACTTTGAATGTAAATAGTTTAAATCCCCCACTTAAAGGGCACATAGTGGCAAGTTGCATTTGAAAAACACTCATCAATCTACTATCTTCAAGAGACTCATCTCACACTTAAAGACATCCATACACTCAAAGTAAGTGGCTGGAGAAAGATCTATGATCTACATGGAAAACAAAAATGAGCCAGGGGTCACCGTTCTTGTATCACAAAAACACAGACTTAAAACACACAACAGTAAGAAAGGACAAAGAACGGTATTAAACAGTGACATAGAGTTCAGTTCCACAAGAAGACTTAACTATCCTAAATATGTATGCACCCAAAATTGGAGCACCCAGATTCAAAAAGCGAGTCATCTGACCAATAAAAAGGTGTAGAAAGCCAAACAAAAATAGAGGGGGACTTCAACAGCTCACCGTCAGCGTTAGATCACAGAAGCAAAAAAACTGACTAAGAAATTTAGTTATTAAACTTGACACGTGACCAATTAGACCTAATAGACATCTACAGAATTTTCTATGCATCAGCCACAGAATATACATCTCATCTGCACATGGAATGTATTTCAAGATTGACCACATTCTTGGCCATAAAGCAAGTCTCCATTAATTAAAAAAATCAAAATAATTCCAGCCATACTCTTGGACTAAAGTGGAATAAAAATAGAAATCGATAGTGAGAAGATATTTCAAAATCACATAATTACATGGAAATTAAACAACTTGCTTCTGAATGATTTTTGGGTAAACAAGAAGATTAAGGCAAAAATGAAAAATTATTTGAAATAAAGGATATCATAGACAAAACATACCAAAATTCTTTGGGATGTAGTAAAAACAGTACTAAGAGGAAAGTTTACAACATAAAACACCTACCCCAAAAAGTTAGAAAAAATCTCAAATTAACGATTTAACATCATACCTAGAAAAATGAGAGAAACAAGAACAAATCAACCTCAAAGCCTGTAGAAGAAAAGAAATAACTAAAATCAGAACAGAAGTAAATGAAATTGAGACCCAAAATTTCATACAATCAATGAAACCCCAAAAGCTGGTTTTTTGAAAGGATAAACAAGATTTATAGACCACTATTTAGATTAATGAAAAAAAAAAAAGAAAAGGGAGAGAAGATACAAATAAACACAATCAGAAACAACAAAGGTAACATTACAGCTGATCCCACAGAAACATAAAAGATTAACACAAACTATCATGAACACCTCTATGCCCACAAAGTAGAAAATCTAGAACAAAATGAATGAATTCCTTCTAATTTCTAATATTAAATCAGGAAGAAACTGAAATACTAAACAGCTCAATATCAACTTCTAAATGTGAATCGGTGACAAAAAAAATAAAAATAAAAAACAGCCCCAGAGGGCATGAATTCACAACCAATTTTAGCAGATGTACAAGGAAGAATCAGGATCAATTTGATTGAAACATTTCCAAAAACCCAAGGAGGAGAGACTCCTCCCTAACTCATTCTATGAAACCAGCATCACCCTGATACCAAAACCTGGCAAAGACATGATGAAAAAAGAAATCTATAGGACAATATCCCTGATGAAAATAGATGCAGGCTGGGCATGGTGGCTCACGCCTGTAATCCCAGGACTTTGGGAGGCTGAGGAGGGCAGATCACAGGGTCAGGAATTCGAGACCAGCGTGACCAACATGGTGAAACCCTATCTCTACTAAAAATACAAAAATCAGCTGGACGTGGTGGTGGGTACCTGTAATCCCAGCTATTCAGGAGGCTGAGGCAGGAGAATCACTTGAACTCCAGAGGTGTAGGTTGCAGCAGCCAAGATCTTGCCACTGCACTCCAGCCTGGGTGACAGAATGAGACTCTATAAAAAAAAAAAAAAAAAAAAAAAAAAAAAAAAATACTGCACATTATTAATCATCAGAGAAACACAAATCAAAACCAAAAGATACTACTTCACAATAGTCAGAATGTCTATTATTAAAAAGTCAGAAAACAACAAATGTTGGCACTTAGAAACCTAAAAAAGATTTTCTTCTTGGTTCCTTATACTTTGATATCTTACATTTAAATCTTTAATCCATCTTGAGTTATTTTTTGTACATAGTGAAACATAGGGGTTCAGTTTCATTCTTCTGAATATGGCTAGCCAGCTATCCCAGCACCATTCATTCATTGAATGTGGAGTTCTTTGCCCATTGCTTATTTTTGCCAGCTTCATCAAAGATCAGATATTAGTGTGAACGTAAATTAGTTTAGCCACTGTAGAAAGCAGTATAATGATTTCTCAAAGAACTCAAAACAGACCTACCATTTGACCCAGCAGTCCCATTACTGAGTATGTAGATTAAAAATAATAAATTGTTCTACCAAAAAGACATATGCACTTTTGTGTCCATTACAGCACTATTCACAGTAGCAAAAACATGGGTTCAACCTAGGTGCCTATCAGTGGTGGACGGGATAAAGAAAATGTGGTACATACATACCATGTAATACTAAGCAATCATAAAAAAAATGAAGTCATACCCTTTGCAGCAACATGAATGCAGCTGGAGGCCATTCTTCTAAGTGAAGTAACACAGGAAAAGAAAACCAAATACTACATGTTCTCACTTAACAGTGGGAGTTAAACATTGGGTTCTCATAGACATAAAGGTGGCAACAATACTGGAGAGTGGGGGTAGGAAGTGGAGCAAGGATAAAAAATCTAACTCTTGGGTACAATGGTAAGTACTTGGGTAATAGGATCATTTGTTTTCCTAAGCTCAACATCACACAATATGCCTAAGTAACAAACCTACACATGTACTCCCTGACTCCAAAATAAAAATTGAAAAAAACATTCTTTCTTAAAATAAAATGAGAAAAAATAAACACTTTTTAGCTATCATTAGGAAACCTGAATTTTTTCTTCTTGACTTTGTATTTGTATGTCTTTCCCCAAGTCCCAGTGTTTTATTCTCATAAATGTAATATGTTTGTATATTTGAAACTCTATCTTCCAAATGATTATATCATACTTCTTTGATAAAAGAACAATTATATATGTTCATCATTTGTTAAAATAGTCTGTGGATCTAAGCCTGTAATGGGTATTTTTTTTCTGGATTTAGTTATCATTACAGGTTTTAGTAGTACACAATTGACAAAATCAAGTAATACAGATGTGGTTTGTATTCCCATTATTTTAAGATTTCATAGACAAACATTATATGGTGCTAGAAAGTCTTCAGCATCTATTATATTCTTTTATATAAGAAATATTTTAATATAAATAAGTAGGTAAGAATAAATAATGTTTTATTTTAACAATGCTACTCGGTATTTTGATTTTTTCCTAAAGTTATATGTCAAAATAAAACATTGTTATACAATAAAATTAAATTTAGCAATCCATCTGTTTTTACTTTATTTCCTTTTAGCTTTGTTGAAAACAATGCATTGGACACCACCTATTTATCAAAACATCAAATTATTTAGTTATGCCTGCAAAACTTTTACTTAGTTTGTTGAGCTAAAATTAAACAAAACTAGGACAAAAGTCTTACATATAATTGTAAATAGTGCCATTTAAGATATTGCTAACTGTACCTATCAAGTGTGAAAACATTTATATATTTATATATAATTATATATTCAGGCTTAGTTTTATTTTGTAGATGCTTTTAACATGTCTTACATTGGCACAAAAAAAGGTTCTAGCTTCCACCTGCGATTTTAAAAACCGAAAATATTATCTCTTCCACTGTGACAACAATAACAAAGAGACAGATAATTGCATAATTGCCACTTTTCTTAGCTTAATTGGAGAGCTGAAGTTGCAGGGCAACAAAATAACCCTTAAATCTGAGGGATGATAGTTGCCAAGTAGGGATGCAATCCAAGCACTTGCTTACCAGGGTAGGATACAGTTGCTAGTAAGAAGAGTTTAGCTACAATTGTTGACTAATTGCTCAAGGCCAAGTGTGAGAGCACAGAGCACATTGCACATCAAACATCACATGGCCACTCACTCTTCTCCACTGACCTCATCAACTTTTTAGAGGAAAGATTGAGGTCTGGGAAAGATTCTGGAGAAAGCCTCCTACAAGTTGTAGGTTGGATGTGGGGAAAACAGCAGATTTCCTGGTGCAAAACCCAATTCATATTCTTCTCTCCTAATTTTAATTTTCAGCTCTTATAGTTAGATCTACAATCTGTTTTAAACTAAATGTTATTATGGATAATGAAAGCATGGGTTCAATTTTTTTTTTCCATTCAGATATCTACTTGGAATCAATTGTTGAAAGATGACCCTTTTCATCTTGAATTGTTATGGTGGCTCTTTTGAAAATCAATTGGCCATATGTGTACAGCCCAATTTTTGGCTCTCTATTCTGTTTTATTGGTTTGTATGTCTATCTTTATGCCTAAATCACAATATATTATTTACTGTGGTTTTATATAAAGCCATAAAATCAGATAGTGTATATTTTTGAACTTTACTTTTTTATTATTTATTTATTATTATACTTCAAGTTCTGGTACATGTGCACAACGTGCAGGTTTGTTACATATTTATACATGTGCCATGTTGGTTTGCTGCACCCATTAGCTCATAATTTACATTATGTATTTCTCCTAATGCTATCCCTCCCCCATTCCCCCACCCCACGACAGGCCCCAGTGTGTGATGTACCCCACCCTGTGTCCAAGTGTTCTCATTGTTCAATTCCCACCTGTGAGTGAGAACATGTGGTGTTTGATATTCTGTCCTTGTGATAGTTTGCTCAGAATGACGGTTTCCAGCTTCGTCCATGTTCCTACAAAGGACATGAACTCATCCTTTTTTATGGCTGCATAATAATTCCATGGTGTATATGTGCCACATTTTCTTAATCCAGTCTATCATTGATGGACCTTTGGGTTGGTTCCAAGTTTTTGCTATTGTGAATAGTGCCAAAATAAACATACGTGTGCATGTGTCTTTATAGTAGCATGATTTATAAACCTTTGGGTTTATACTCAGTAATAGGATGGCTGGGTCAAATGGTATTTCTAGTTCTAGATCCTTGAGGAATCACCACACTGTCTTCCACAATAGTTGAACTAGTTTACAGTCCCACCAACAGTGTAAAAGTGTTCCTATTTCTCCACATCCTCTCCAGCACCTGTTGTATCCTGACTTTCTAATGATTACCATTCTAACCGGTGTGAGATGGTATCTCATTGTGGTTTTGATTTGCATTTCTCTGATGACCAGTGATGATGAGCATTTTCTCATGTGTCTGTTGGCTGTATGAATGTCTTCTTTTGAAAAGTGTCTGTTCATATCCTTTGCCCACTATTTGATGGGGTTGTTTGATTTTTTTCTTGTCAATTTGTTTAAGTTCTTTGTAGATTCTGGATATTAGCCCTTTGTCAGACGGGTAGATTGCAAAAATTTTCTCCCATTCTGTAAGTTGCCTGTTCACTCTGATGGTAGTTTCTTTTGCTGTGCAGAATAACTTTAGCTTAATTAGATCCTTTTTGTCAATTTTGGCTTTTGTTGTCATTGCTTTTGCTGTTTTAGTCATGAAGTCCTTGCCCATGCCTATGTCCTGAATGGTATTGCCTAGGTTTTCTTCTAGAGTTTTTATGATTTTGGGTCTAACATTTAAGTCTTTAATCCATCTTGGATTAATTTTTGTATAAGGTGTAAGGAAGAGATCCAGTTTCAGCTTTCTACGTATGGCTAGCCAGTTTTCCCAGCACCGTTTACTAAATAGGGAATCCTTTCCCCATTTCTTGTTTTTGTCAGGTTTGTCAAAGATCAGATGGTTGTAGATGTGTGGTGTTATTTCTGAGGCCTTTGTTCTCTTCCATTGGTCTATATCTCTGTTTTATTACTAGTACCATACTGTTTTGGTTACTGTAGCCTTGTAGTATAGTTTGAAGTCAGATAGCGTGATGTCTCCAGCTTAGTTCTTTTTGCTTAGGGTTGTCTTGGCAATGCAGGCTCTTTTTTGCTTCCATATGAACTTTAAAGTAGTTTTGTCCAATTCTGTGAAGAAAGCAATTGGTAGCTTGATAAGGATGGCATTGAATCTATAAATTACCTTGGGCAGTATGGCCATTTTCATGATATTGATTACTCCTATCCATGAGCATGGAATGTTCTTCCATTTGTTTGTGTCCTCTTTGAACTTTACTTTTATTTTGAAATAAATTGTTTTGGCTATTCTGTTATTTACTTTTCCATGTAAATTATGGAATCAGTTTCTTAATGTTTATAAAAACTAAACAAAACAGAAATGCCTACTCAGATATTATCATAATTACATTACATACATAGATTAGTTTAAGGACAATGGACATCTCTGTAATATTGTTTCATGCAGCTAATGAACAGATATATTTATCTTTTTAGGCAGTCTTTCCTCATTTCTCTCAGTAGTTTTTGGAGACTTTAGGGTAGAGATCTTGCATGTATTTTATTCACTTAGTTTCTAAGTTGTTGTTTTATTATTTAATACTTTTTTAAAAATTGGTAAAATATACTCAATGTAAAAAGTATCACTTTAACCCTTCTCAAGTGTGCAATTTAGTAACAGTAAGTATGTTCAAATTGTTGTATACCCATCATCACTATCCTTCTTCATAATCTTTTCATTATCTCATGCTGAAACTCTGTATCTATTAATAATAACTCTCCATTTTCTCTCCCCCTTAGTCCCTGGTAAGCATTATTTTCCTTTCCATATCTATGATTTTAGCTATTCTAATTACTTCATATAAACAGAATCACACAATAATTCAATTATTGTCCTTTGTGTCTGATTCATTTCACTAAGCATAAAGTCTTCAAGGTTCATCTATATAGTAGCATGTATCAGAATTTTCTTCCTTATTAATGCTGAATAATATTTCATTGTATGTATTTGTCCTACTTCTACTTTGTTTCTTCTCTCAGTGGGTATTTGAGGTGTTTCTGCCTTTTGAAAATTGTGAATAATGCTACTCTGAACATTTCTGTAAAAACATCTCCCTAATTCCTGCTTTCAACTACTTTGAGTATGTACCTAGAAGTGGAATTGCTGTATCATAGCATAATTGTATGTGTAATATTTTGTGGAACTACCATACTGTTTTCCACAGCGTCTGTTAAATTTTTTTTATTTTACCAGCAATACACAATCAGTCTGATTTCTCCATATCCTTGCCAACACTTATTATTCTCTGGTCTGTCTCTCTCTCTCTCTCTCTCTTTTTTTTTTAAATAATAGACAATCTAGTTGATGTGAAGTGGTATCTCATTATAGTTTTGATTTGCATTTCTCTAATTATTAGTGCTTTTGAACATCTTTTCTTTTACTTATTGGCCATTTGTGTACCTTCTTTGTAGAAGTGTTTATATCTGTCCTTTGCTCATTTTTTAATCAGGTTGTTTGTTTTTTGTTGTTGAGTTGTATGAGTTATTATTCTGTATAATACTCTTTTATCAGGAATATGATTTGCAAAAACTATCTCTCATTCTGTGAGTTGCCATTTCATTCCTTTAATATTGTTCTCAATTTAAAAAAATCCACTGTAAATGGCAGTTTAACATTTCATTTTTCAAATGTTTATAATCACATTGTTGTGCTACCTTTTGCACACTGCCTGAAAACAGTTGCCTTATATGTGTTGTTCAGATTTATAATTCTTTAGAATGGGAGGACTCATTCTACATCTTTATTCTTTATGGCCAGAGGTAACAATTCAGAGATATGACATAGTTTTAAATTTGCAATTGTTACCATAGTTTTGTTTTGCTCCAAAAATATACCTGAATTTAGACCAGGGGACACAATGCCTATTTCTGTCTACATACTTCATTCTCAACACAAATGTGTTCAAAGCAAGGAACTAACCAGACCCTACCAGAGGTTTATGGGTGACTTCACTAGTTAAGGAAAGCTTCATTACTACTCATTTCCAAGTCTACCTTTAGTTGGAGGCCTGGAGGGAGAAGCAAATAACATTGAAGATAATGGATCTTAAGTTTCAGAGCCACTCCCTTGAACAGACTTCTATGATTGCGTGGATTTACTGCTGGCTGTAGATTGTTCTGAGAGAAGAAATGAAGACAGATTGCAAGAAGCATTTCTGTGTAAATAGTTCTGGTAAATAACTTAAAGCAATTTGGTAAGAAACGGACCTGAACTCCAATGCACTAGCAATTACTTATGATTTCTTTTCTTATTTTAAATAAATATTTACTTTCATACCTAATTTTCTACTTGCCATTTTGTATTCTCTTTCTTAAAGCAGACTTGTTACCTTTTATAAGCTTCAATTTTCTCAAAATTGTGGTCTGTCGATGGGAAGAGCATTTTGAAACCTGGAGCAATACACAGATGGGAAATTACGGATGAGTGAGAAAGATGACTTTCTCTTTTGAATGTGGGGATGGATAATTCAGATAGAAAAGTTAAGATGGATGATTTGACATGTTACCTCAACAAAAGCATTATCTCAGGTCAGGCAGAATACATTTAGTGTTTATGAAATTTGAGTATATGAAAGATGGCTCCTTTCAGCCAGCTGCACTTGTTTATACAAATTTGTATAAGGTGTGCATCCCAGTTTGAGGAGCATTACCCTGGACAACATTGTTTTGTGCCTACAATCCTCTTAATGTGAGTATCTGAATGGCCTGACTACTCAATAATACTGTGATACATGTGTATACAAGATAGATATTGTTTTCCATTTTGCCATATACAGTCTAATTTGTGTTCATCAATTCTAAATACTTTTTTTACTGACATGAACATTTTGTTCTGCTTTTTGGGGATAATATAAACATGTTGTTTTAATTTCTTCATACTTATTGATGTCTCCTTTATTTCTCAATAAAAAATACCTAGCATGATGTAGACAGCAAGTAACTCTGTAGAGTGAAACAAGCCAGGATTTGTTATTTACATCTATCCATGACTGTGTGACCTTAGAATGGATGCCTTTCTGTAGTCTCTATATCTTTACTGGAAAGTTACTAGGATTGCTTTGAGATAGCATCCATTTACTCATTTGTATACTTATTGCTGTATATTTACTGTATGTTGGATACTCTACAAAGGGGTAGAAACACCACTTTAAACTGAGTAAAAGCGCCATCTGTACTCAGGTTTTTGTCTGAATTTTTAAACTTTTTTGTCTATATAGTACATGAATATGCTTTCAAAATATAATAGTGCTTCAAGGTTTATGTAGTTGCCTACCCTACTCCTTGTCAACCCCAAAAGGCTAGAGACAAGATCACTTTCAACTCTCTTGTGTTTGTGTAGATGACTAGGTTCTTAAATATGAACTTCAGATATTTTCTAACCAACTACTATGCCACAATTTAACTTGCTTCTTATACTTCCCTCCATTGCAGACACATTGATTTCAGTCTCTTCCACTTTGCTAAATCAGTTACAATGAATCTATTTATATTTCTTCTTCCAAAAGCTGTTTTTCAAATTTTCGTATTTTTACCTACACTCTCTTCTAGTTGTCTTTTCTCCGTGAATTTTGATTCTGTGGTTGTGTACATTTTCCCATTCTTTTAACTGCCATTTTACTTGAGGTTCAGTAAGAAATGATTATACTATTTATGTTTAGCACATGATCTTTAATGGAGGACTTCTCAATTATGCAGAGTCACACAGTTAATTCTATCACAAACCTATATAAAAGCATTAAGTGCAAAAGCTGACATTAAAAGATATTTGATAAAAGCAAGTTTTTTTTTTTTTTTTCCTCCTTCCTGGTCCCAACTAGAGACGTAAGTAATCTATTAGGTTTGATGAAGCATCTAGTAATGGGTACTGCATTTCTGTATGGGCTCTTTTCCTGACATGAACAGTTTAGTGAGGTAACATAAAACACAAACCATGTTTTCCGGATTTAGATGATAACAGGAAAAAAGAACATACACACCTGATTTGTACTTTGTTTGAAATCACCCGTAATAAAGTCCTTGTGTCAGTTCAGATCAAGGCTTTCAAATATAGTATCCCATTGTTGGACTGAATTCACAAAATCCCCAAAATTTTCTAGTCAAATTATTTTTGTGTATGACATAAAAGTATAATATTTCTATAATAGGAGGATAACATATCAAGGCAAGCCAAACATACTGAAGTTTAAAATTTTCTGGAAAACTTTATATACTTTATGTCTCAATAGTACACTTAAAAGTGCACAAAGCTTTCACAATTCTAATTTTCAGTACTGTATGTTTGTTTATTCATGAATAAAAAGTAATGTATTTTTATAAATGTATAACACATAAAGAAATATTAAGATTCCATACCAACATTTCCACAGAGGCATGAATTGCTACACATTTTTTTCTCCATTTGTTCAAAAGAACAACCCAACTAAAATTATTTATTATAATATTTCAGATATAATAAAACCAGCATGATCCATCAAGTAGCAGTCTTTGAAGAGTTATTTAAATTCTGCATGATGCTCACAGCTGAAACTGTGTGCTTGAAACTTGCTTTATAATTGAATTTCTATGAGCGGAATATAGAGGTTATAAAAAATGAGCTAAGATGTGAAAATCTTATGAGGTAAGAGGTATGATCTCTACACAATGATAATCTCTAATGAAGGATAGGGTGTAGGGCTATTCCCAATTTTTAGTGGTTTGAAATTGTATATTATAGTATGCATTTTCATTTTGATTCAGGCATAATTTCTAGGCCATAGGTTTTAACTGGAGACCATGATTCAAAGGATTTTAAGAGGTGAATAAATCCATTGACCTTGAATATAAAAAATATTATGCATAGTAGAGTTTTTAAGATTCTCAACAAACTCTATAAAATGAAATATTTAAGAATTACGGCAAGCAATACGTTTAAAGTGATCACTTGATGCTTCTGTATTATTGATTAATATTATTAATAGTAGTCAATGCTAGAAATTACTCCATTTCCTACAAAAAAAGAACTGTCTTTGAAAATCAAAAATTAAGTATTTTTTCTCTTTTGAAAAGTGCCTGCCTCGTTGAACTTTGTATGCAGGGTTATGTCTAACATTTAGACTTTAAAAGTTAAAACAAATAGATAAACAAAAATAAAAAGTACTGTGATAGGTTGAAAGGAATTTTACATGATCTCACAAAGTGTGAATTCCTGAAAAGATGAAAAGAGATGAGGAAGAAAAAAGAGATCTTGATGAGCCATTATAATTTTCTCAGACTTTACTTGGAAGCAGCAGAAATATCCAATTACTATCAATCCTTCACCATACCATGTATCTCTAATTGATAAATGAAAAGGAATTAGGATTAAACAGGAAAGGAATTTATTTGCTTCCATATTACACAGTATTAATTGTGACAAGTTACTCCTTTTTCTAATGTGAGAGAAAAAAGGTGAGGGTGCTCAAATAAGAGTGGAAGGCTCTAAAATAAGTTGTTAGTGGAGGCTGAGAACATCTTCAGGAAGGAAAGACTGACATTTCTCTTCCTGAATAGTTGCTTAACTATAGAATTTACAAGCTCACCATGTATAGTCATCAGAATGAAGCAGAACATAATAGGGGAATTCTTGGGAGAACATGCCATAGGTCCCTTACAGCTTAGGGGAAAGTTGGTTCTTTGGGAAGGTGTAGAGACTTCTAAGTAACATCACTAGATTATTCTGAGACAGAAGGGCCTGAAGGATCCATGGCACAGGGTTCCTGGGAAGGCTATAGACAGCATGCCAATCATTCTAGTTCTCTAAACTCTCAGACCACGAAGAAGAGGGACCCATTCAATGCCACGTCTCAACAAGAAGCAGTATGGAAGTTAGAGAATGGGTAGGATCCCTGATGCTCTTTTGAAAGCTACATGATCAAGTGATGGGACACTGACTACAGGGATGGTGTTAGTGCATCAGCCTCCACTGGGGGAAAAAGGAGTAATAGTTGTGCCTCTTTAAGAGGATCCTCTGTGACAAAGAGACCAAATAGAAGCTGAGCACTACCCCAAAGAAAAATAAACGTCGGTCATACAAAGTGGTCACATAAGCAGAAGTTACCATCAATAGGCAAGATGAGATCCAAACTGAGTGAGGCCAAAAACATTTGTGTTTTCCTGAGTGGTAGCTAATTATGCATTCATGTTCCCTCACCTAACTCTAAGGAATGCAAGTTCTGAAAGAGGAATATAGGGGGAAGTAAGTACTAGGATCCAGATCTACTCAGATATCCCTTATATAGGTATCCAAGCATCTACTTTGAACCACTGCTTGTGGTTTGGAAGATAAGATATATGTGATTAAACTGTTAAACTTTATTGAATTAAATCGTTTTGAAATAAACTCTTTGAGGTATAATTTGCATACATTAAAATGTACATATTTTAAGTATACATATAGGTAAGTTGTTATTAATGTAAACATCCCTATCACTACTACTGCAATCAAGACATAATACATGTCAAAAATGCAAAATGTTTCTACATGGTGTGTTGCAGTTGACAACTCCCTTACACACATCTTCACACCCAGTCTCAGGTAACTAATATGCATTCTGTGACCATAGATAAATTTCACTTTTCTATGATTATATAGAAATGGCATCATATTGTAGGTTTTTTCACTTAGTATAATTTGTGATTCCTCCTCCATTTTGTTTCATTTACCAGTGGTTGTCCCCCTTCGATGGCTGTATAATATTTCATTGAATTGATATACCATAAATTGTTTTGCCATTCTCTTATTAATGGACATTTGCATTGTTTTTCAATTGGGATGTTGTTAAGAACACTGTTATAAACACTTTGTATAAATTGTTTTATGAACGTAAATTTTTATTTCT